>NC_133796.1:12583221-12883221 GCF_043250625.1 Sebastes fasciatus
CAACAGCTGTGAATTCTCACACTGATGAAGAGGGTCAAACGTATGCATCCTCGGAAATGTTTACTTAAAGATTGTGAACCTGGGTTAGATATTGCGACCCAGGACTAACATTAGTGTCCTCCATCACCCGGTCATGCACTGCTTTCAGCTTACTGCTATTAAAACTGTCCACATGATATAGGTGAGAGAAGCCAGCTGCTCATGTTAGCGTGAGGTCTTTCTTCCCCCCATCCGTGGTCCAAAGCAAACGATTCCCCCATTTTATCATTGTTTCAGTTTAACCTTTGACCCCACATGGGAAAGTAAATAATGAATTCCATATTTCCCTATGGTGATGGCAGGATTGGCTGTTAGTGACCATCAATCAAAGCCAGTGGAGCTGAATGGTCACGTGACCACTGAGTCACACATAGTGTCCTCTGCCTGAAGACAGAGATGATGAGGAGACATATGGACACACATTAACTGCAAAAGTGCAAGAGTACAAATCCAGGCATAAAAGTGTATCTGCTAAATAAAGACTGAAGTTACACGTTAATGCAACTTTTAATCAAACGAGAAGAAGAGTTAATAATTTACACATTGATGTTTTCATAATGTAACGGGTAAGAAACAGAAAAAAGAAAAAGGGAAATATAGCAAAAAAAGACAAAGATTAAACATGAACAGGAGAGCTGCAACAATGAATCGTATAGTTGTCAACTATTAAATTAATCGCCAACTCTTTTAATAATCGGTTTGAGTCATTTTTTTAAGAAAAAAAAGGTCTAAATTCTGATTCCAGCTTCTTAAAGTTCCAGTGTGTAGGATTTAGGGAGATCTATTTGCAGAAGTGGAAAATAATATTCATGTTTTCTTTAGTGTATAATCACTGTTTCTGCAGTTGCCTAGAACAGACAAACCAAACACTGGCTCTAGAGAGAGCCTTTTGCATTTTTACATAACCCAAAGGCCGTAGTTCTCCGACACACTTGAAATGGGAGGGGTGAGCGGAGGGGTATTCAGTTGGTTGCAATCTGCAAACTCACCAGTCGATTCCACTAAATCCTACACACTGCACCTTTAAATGTGAATATTTTCTGGTTTCTTTACTCCTCTATGACAGTGAACTGAAAATCTTTGAGTTGTGGACAAAAAAAGACATTTGAGGACGTCATCTTGGGCTTTGGGAAACACTGATCAACATTTTCTGACATTTTTTAGACCAAACATCGAGAAAATAATCAACAGATTAATCAACAATACAAATTAGTGTTAGTTGCAGCCCTAATGAACAGCTACCTACTGTGTCACATCAACTCTTTGAGACGAGGCAACTTCATAGCAAGAAATACATGTTTGAAAATGTTGAATGCCAATGCCCAGCAATGATGTAATGCCAGTAAACCACAAACAGGATGATGGTTACTGAACCATATAATCATTTTTATATCAAAAATATACCACAGGTGACAGAAGCAATGATTTAAAATCAGTAAGTCCAACTTGTGGATGGAGTGCTTGCTCTCTGGTGTTCAGTACAGTGTGCTTTGCTTTGATTCATTATTTCTTGTGGGTAGAAAACACTGTCAGTGACGACTTGACAACAGAATTTGATTTGTGCAAAAAAGTTCAAAACAACAATATCTTAATTAGATGGCGTGGTACATTGTCTGCATTGTGATGCAGACTGAAAAGGTTGAAAATCATGCACAGTGCTGCTTTAGATGATAAGAGCAACAGAAAAGCAGAAAAGGTAGAGACATGTGAGACAAAATCATGGAAAACAAGACCAGAGAGAGACCTGTTATGCAGGGAATGGCAAATGTGTGCATCACATCTGAAATGACACCACTTTCCTTTGCAAAAAAAAAAACTTTCTGAAACTATTGCCCCAGATAAGAACCGTGTGAAAAATCGATGGTGGAGCTCAGTTGTCAGTATGACGGTGTGCTGACTAACTCTCGGAGGAGTGAGGCAGAGTGGGAAGAGGGTTTTAAGGACGCCCACTGGAGATAAGAGACCATTCACATGGGAACAGCGGTAGCCCTTTTTATTTTTTTTCTCCAAAGTCACCAAATCTTTAGAGGAACAGAGTTGAGTATTTGCCTTCCTCCTAATTGAGACTGGGATGACAGCTCAGGGCCGGACGGAGAGCACTGTCGACAGTGGGAAAGGGGGAACGGGACCAGCGGAATAATCTCCTCCTAAGCCTTGCCTATTTATCACGGAGGTAATGATAAGAATCAGATTTAAAGGTGAACCCTGAGATGGGTCAGAGCCTCACACAGGCGGTAACGCGATCTGCAGGAGAGCGCTGATAACCCGGGACAATACGGGGGGGGGGACGCCTGTCAGATAAATAAAACAAACGGCGCAGAGCAATAAAAGGGGACCCACGTGGCGTTCGCTTCACAGAACAAACGCACCATCACTAAGAATAGGAAGAGAGTGATGGCTACAGAGAGACGAAGAGAGGGATGGCAAGGAAGAGATAAAGGAAGCAAAAGAGATGACTTATTTCAAAGAGCCCAGAGACAGAGCACTTTCAGAGTGGTGGAACAGACAGACAGTCAGGGACGGTGGGGGGGGGGGAGGGGACGTCAGTGATGTGCAATGTCAACAACAGTTTGCATTCCAGTGTGATGCTCTGCAATCATTACACAGTAAGTTAAGAAGAGTTTAACTTACAAAGTGCAATGCATTGATTCAACATTTTAATATTGGCTATTACAAATTACTGCTCCCGTTATAAGTGGGGCTATAAACTACTGGGTTATGAAACGTTAAAGCTGCTCTTGGCACAATCATTATTTAAAAATACATTAGATTCAATCATGCAGTGGGGATCTGAGCCATTCACACTAATTAGGATGGTGGGATTATTTGCCAAAATTAATTAAGGTTGTTAGACACTTCCAAGAAACTTCTATGAAAATTAGGGCTGTCAAAGTTAACGCGATAACGCAATAACAACGCAATAACAACGCAATAACAACGCAATAACAACGCGTTAACGCAAATTTGTTTTAAAGGACCAGTGTGTAATAATTTGGGGGATCTATTTGCAGTGTATAATCACCTGAAAATAAGAATTGTTGTGTATTCGTTACCTTAGAATGAGCTGTTTATATCGCCATGTTTCTACAGTACGACTTGGAGTCGATAATGTTACTCGCTCCCATTGCCGCCGCTCTCTCTCTCTCTTGCTTCACCAAGATGAAAATGAAGATGAGCAGCTATAATGGATTAGGTGAAAGAGAAGGTGAAGATGCTGGCATCAAACTAGAAACTGAAACTAGAAAACCTAAGGAATCCATTGGTACCAACCATGTCATACTAGCTTGTCGCGAAGGAGGTTAAATAACGCTCCAAACTTATGCAACATTTTGGCAAGGACAAGCTGGCATGTCCATTTTCAAAGGGGTCCCTTGACCTTTGACCTCAAGATGTGTGAATGAAAATGGGTTGTATGGGTACCCATGAATCTCCCCTTTACAGACATGCCCACTTTATGATAATCACTTGCAGTTTGGGGCAAGTCATAGTCAAGCCAGCACACTGACACATTGACAGCTGTCGTTGCCTGTTGGGCTTGAGTTTGCCATGTTATGATTTGAGCATATTTTTTTATGCTAAATGAGGGTTTCTTCCCAAATATTGTCATTGTTTTGTGTTGTTAATTGATTTCCAATAATAAATATATACATACATTTGCATAAAGCAAACAAATTTGTCCCCTCCCATGTTGATAAGAGTATTAAATACTTGACAATCTCCCTTTAAGTCACATTTTAAACAGCTAAAAAATGTTTTGATTAATTTGTGATTAATCGCGATTAAATATTTGAATCGATTGACAGCCCTTGATTCATGAGGTTGCTTCATTACTTTGGTTCATAAAGTAAACTAAATAAAGATAGACATAATAAAAAGCTGTTACAATGCAACAAACATATGTTGCATTGTATATTACTTGCAGCTTGTAGCCATCCACAGTAAAAAGCCAGAATACAGCATAACTGTTGTCTACTATATATAGGCCACTGAGAGCCATGATGCTTCCTGGTTTTCATTACAACCAAACACAACACCAGTTGATTTCACAGCACACCTTCAACCAGAGACGAGGATCTAATCAGTGAACCGTCTGCTGCAGCGTTAACCTGCAGGCACGTCCACCACTCTGGATTGAACACTGCTGCTGCTGCTGCTATTTCCGGCTGCCCGTTAGTTAGTGCTGGGCTAGCTGGTGGGCGTCTTGAGCAGATTGCCCTCTGCTCGATATGTCGCCCGGTGAGGTCACTCAATGGCCTCGGGGACCCTCGGGCACTTCCCCTCAGAGGAACAACAGTGCTTTGACCTCTGGGAATCTTCCCCCTCTCTACAACGCGTGTGAGGTCATGTTTTCCAGACCCCGCGCATGTTCTGGTGTTTTCTGTCCTCCCCGGCTCACTGTATCAACAGGCCTCCGCAGTTATGAAAATATAGCGAGGCCGAAAGAAGCATATCCTGTGCCATTTAGCGAACAATGGGAGAAAACATGTCACTGACACTGTACAGGTTGGGAGTCTTGTGAGATAAAATGCCTGCAACAATGTGTAGGCCGTGTTTGTCACTCATAAAAAGTCAATAGGATTTGGAGGCGGACAGTCACCTCCCACACAGTGAATTAATGGCCTGAGCTGCTGAGCAGAGATGACTGATGACTTCTATAGAGAGCTCTGCTGCCACTGTCACTTTAGTGTCTCCTGTGGGTCTGAATCACTGGATCATGTCACACAGCACCGAGGAATCACCTCTGTGTTACAAGAGATAAAGTTGACGCTATGACGCTCCACAGACGGCAGGCTTCAATCAGTGCTCTGATTACAAACCTCGTACCAAATAAACCACCTGTTATTCACATTACTGCATTATTTTGAGCATTTCCCCCCCAGGCATGCACATTCAAAAGAAGCTGTTAAAAACACAACAAATAATATGAACAGACGAATTGAGGAATCATTTAGCAGTAGGGCTGTCCTCCACCAAAAATAATCTCAGTCGACTAACACTCATACGATTTTGTCGACTAATGTAAAACTGAGTTTCTCCACAAAGGATCACACAAAAGCACCACTTTAAATCTTGTGTTTACCAGAGATGCAATCATAATTTTCTTGGAAATAAGTCATTCAGCATGAAAAGAGCATTAAAAATGACTTATCGAATAAAGAAATATTAGACGACTAAGATCAAAATGACCGATTAGTCAACTAACTGACTAAGAGAGGGAAGCCCTACAGTATTTTTCCTCCTTTATGCAAGGGGAATAAAGCTGTTGTGGAAACTTCTTAACAGGAAGTGCATGGCGAAATTGCCATTTCCTGCTTTTAACAATGCCCCAAAACATATTTCTGAAGTGGGCACGAAAGTCCCCATCCCTTAGCGTAAAGATGTCCTTATTAGTCCACTTACAGTAAGTGCAAACGTCTTGAAATGCTTTTAATTTACAGGAAGTCAAATCCAAACACCACTGTGTGACTGCGATGACTCACTGAATCACACAACTATGAGGCTATCCTGTTTATAACCCCCATGAGGTCATGCCTTACTCATATCATCTAAACACACAATTATGATGCCAGCCGTGCCCAATCATGACGTCTAAAATCCTGTATCCGTATGATTTGTAAATGAATCACACGCCATTACACCCTGGACAGACTGAAGGAAGATTTCTTCTTTAAAGTATTTATTTTTAGTAAAAGTATATATGTGTTTTTTATATTATCTTTCCTTTCATATTCTTTTTAAGTGTTTGATCTAAATCAATTAAATGAATCCTGCCAAATGCTAAATGTAAAAAAATAAACACTTCTGTTGTAGACAGAGAGAGTGTGAAATACACACTGTTTTTCTCACATATTTTCATTAGATGGTGAATAGTAACTAGCTGCATACAGTAGACTAACAACTTGCTGTTTAATAACAACAAGAGTAAACAGATTCATACCAACCCCCTCCTCACATTCCACAAGTTTTGATTCCCATGTGTGCTGGAAACTCAGCTCTTTGCCACACAACTACGCGTGCATACTCTTAAACATGTACACGTTTGCCCACCCCGATATGCCATTTGTTCTTCTTTTTTTGTCGGTTGAAGGAAGTTATTTCTCCAATTCAGCGAAAGTTCCTTTTCTTATAACATCAGGGTTTTCCCCTTTGCTCTCCGTCTCACTTTCTCCTTTCTTCTTTTTCCTCTTTCTTTGACTCTCTTTCTGCCTCTTGTATGCTAGTGTCTGCAGCTGTATTTTTAATCAAGTGAAGGATCCATAGAGAAATGGGCATTTCTTTCAGGGCATTACATTCTTCCCCCTCCTGTCTGCGCTCATGGATCACTGGTTAGCTTAGAAATACAGCCGGCACAAAAGCAGCAGCTGACATGTGGAGCTTAATGGTAATAATGGCCATTTTTTAAGTCCAATCAATCACATTTAGTGGACATCTCCATTTTTTGCCGTGAAAAGGTGTAAATAATAATAATGATAATTAAAAAAAAAGAAACAGGAGTGGAAAATGTGGTTGGTGGAGGGGAAAAAAAAACACCTCGGTAAATATTTTAACTGCTTATTAAGATTTGGAGCTCACCACAAAAGGAGCATCTGTGCTCCACAGAGCAGAGTGAAAGGAGAGACCCAGATGGTTCTTAGAACTAAACAGTGAAAACTGAGCCATGAACTGGGCAAAGTAAAGCCCATTTATTTAACTATTTATTTATTGTGTGTGTCTGGGCCTGTATGGGTGTATAGACCAGGTCGTGTGCGGATGCAGTTTGCTTTTATACATGGGAGGACTGGATGTGTGCTTTTGATTGTGCAAATTGAGTCCTGAGAGGACAGAATTCTTTGGACAGCCTGTAAAATGTGCAATGAATACCTCCGTTTGTTTATCTTTGCAAGGTTCAGATATTTCAATGTCTCTTCGCCTCTCCTTTTATGAGTCTCCGCGACTTGTGGTGCGATTCTTAGACACGCAACACAGAGGGCAAGAGGAGGGGGGTGAGTCAGGTTGTCTCTGCACAACAATGTTCTTAATTTATGGCCCTTTTCTTGCCATGAGGAGAAGAAACGTCAAAACACTGAAGAAGGAAAAAAAAAGCATCTGAATTAGTACTGAGTGTGTCGGGGATGACTTGCTGAAAGTTCAAATTAATCCCACTCCGGCTCTGTCCTTCAGAGTAATTAAGGTAAATGTAATAAGAGAGAGCAGAGAACATAGCTTTTCACAAGATAATATGGAAAATTTTACAGCTTTCATCCCTTCCTAATCCTCCCTGCTCTTTTATCTTGTTGGCTTTTTATTGGCTGTGCAGCTCCTGGGAACTTTACCCTAATAAAAAACAATCCTGCGGAATTTTCCAGAGAATTTATGCAGTATGCAAAAAGATGGGTATGTACTTTTCTTCACTGGACAGCACGCAGTTCTGTTGTGTTTTTTTAATCAGAGTAAATAAGTGTGTGGGAGGCCTGTAGCCGGCACAGTTTTAGTGATAATCAGAGAGAATCCATTTTGTAGACTGCAGCATAACAGTAATGAGAAGCCTGGGTGTACTGAGTATTACTGAGGGATAGAGCTCTATCATACAATTATCTGACTGGATTGTCAGAGAAAATTATTAAATAAATAAATAAATAAATAAGTCAGGATAATTGTTGAACTGCATGATTTTCGTGAATTCTGCCTAAAATTACTGCACTTAACTTACTACACAAAAAGGTATCATTAACTTGTCAGGAAGAAAGCTAAATCTCGCTCCAAAGTTGCGCTAAATTTTGGCGAGGAAAAACTGGCATGGACATTTTCAAAGGGGTACCTTGACCTCTGACCCAAGATATATGAATGAAATTGTTTCTTATTAGATGAAACAGATGTTGACAAACTGACTAATTTGCATCTAAAAAAATTTAATAAATCGCAATATATCTTATTGCAATACTCAGCATATCGCAATATGTTTAAAATTGCAATAATATCATATCTGGACTTAAGTATCGTGATGATTGTATCGTGGGGCGTCTGGTGATTCCCACCACTAACATCTATTGGATACTATACTGGAACACAGTGTGTAAAAATGCAAAACGTCTCATGCTACTACTCTACTCTAAACGATACTTTGCGACGCCTTGCAACAGAAAGCAGAAGATAAACGGATGCAACGTGGGGTGAAATGATTAATGCCATCTGTACTTTGTTTGATTTCGCTCTTTAGAGGTCACGCTCAGATCTTTGTCCAGGTAATACATTACATTTCATCTGCAATAGCTCTGTTCATTTTCAAAATCAAACTCATAAAAGCATCATATAAGCAATAACCGACGAGAGCCCTCGTAGAAATTTACATATTAATCCAATGTTAAAAAATCCTCCTCTATTAAAACTTTTACTGGCTAAAATAAAACTGAAAATACTTCATGACAAAATGAATCTGTCCTCTGCCAAGACTTTGTTCTGAGGAAGCTGCGTTTCTATAGGCATAAATTCACAGTGTCCCCAGCATGGCGAGCTGTAACGCTGCTGTAAAGAAACATCTCCCACCACATATTCTAACAGTCACTCTCGATCCGGGTGCTCGCTGTTGTTGCCAGGGAGCGAGACAACTATCTCCTGCTGTAAATAGAGTCACTTAAACTTCCTCCACATGAAGTTTGAGTTACAAATCACTGAATTTAGCCGGGAGGATAAAGAAATGTCACACGGCAGCTCTCTGAGGGACTATTTCCAGGCTACAGTTAGTTAGTCACTAGCCATGTTATCAATGCCGTTCTCAATATACCATCGTATTCTAATGGCATCATGAATGAGTCCAAATATTACTATGGACAACATAGTATTTCTCCAACAAATATAGATAAATACCAGAAGGAAAATGACACTTTCTCCTGTTGGACATGAGAAAAGGTTAGTTAACGCTTTAGACAAGAAAATAAATTACATCTTTTCCACATTACGTTTTTGGAAGCAGCAAAAAAACAAAAGTAGTTAGCGGTTATAAATAAGACAGCTGACCAAAGAAAGAGGCACCATTTACCGAAACTCAAACTTAAAAAAAAAAAGGGAAGTATACTAAAAAGGGAAATGTTTAGAATCATTATGAGTATGGAATTAAAACTGGCAGGGGTAAAAAATAAATAAATAAAAATAAATAACAAGCTTCTAGGAGTCGTCGGAATAGTTCAACTTTTTGTGAAGTAATTAGCTTATTTGCCTCCCTGCCAAGACTAACATGAAGTTTAATAGCACTCTCATGTCTGCATGTTAAATATGAAACTAGAGCCAGTAGGCCTAGCTTAGCTTAGCATAAACACTGGCAGCAGATGGAAACAGCTAGCCTGGCTCTACCCGAGGCTCACAAAATCCATCTAGCAGCACTTCTAAGGTTCAATAATTATATCATTAGTTCTATCTTGTTTGTTTAATAAGCACAAAAACTTAATTTAAAAACAATAACTTACTGCGTCAGGGTTAGGGGGTCACTTACTGGAGCCTCCGCTGGTTACCTGGCAACATGACAGGACTCCAGGAAGTATGTTTGGATTTGTAAAAGATTTGTAAAAGATAATTTTCACATAATTTACAGTTAAGTGTTTTAAGTGTCAATTGGTTGAGAGATATGCTAATAGTATTTTCTATACGTATATGTGTTGTCCCAGTTCTGTGGCAAGAAGAGTGGGTGTGTGGAACTAAACATTTTAATAATTATGAATTAATAATGTCCAGCACTGTATCGTATTTCAATTATTTATTAGCTTGCCTTCAGATCATGCAAAAAATAAATAAATTAAAAAATTGCTGACCTCTTCTAAAAAGTTTTGTTGTGATGTTCAAGAACTCCTAAATACATCCAGCTGTTGGGTTAGTCATTGTTGACATTGGCTTTCAGCAATAAAACAAAACTCTTCCCCTATCTTGAGTCAAAAAATGCCCCGTACAATCATTCTAGGATTATTAGCAGAGCACATTGCACAAATTGCACAATCCTCTGAATAAAAGCATCTGCACAAGGCCAAACAGAAATGTGCTCCATCTATTAGATTTTAGTAGTGTTAACTGGTTAGCTGGTGATAACCAGCAGAGCGGAGGGATATTGACTGCGGGTCAGAGTCCATGGCCTGAGAGCAGGAGTCCAGCGCCCACCTGGGGTTAAGATGGTCCGACCCCATGTGCCTCTGTTTTGTGTAAATAATCCAATTATAGCTGCTCAGCATCAGATTGATGTGAAACTGATTCATTCATCATGTGAGCTGACAGGCGAGGCTCAGCGGCTGCGTCCTGCTACTTCCTAGTTGGCCTTTTCTCTTTTTCTCTCCCTCAACACACCCACCATGTTTCTGACAAGTCAGGAGGAGAATCTGAGGGGCCCATCTGCTGCTCCTGCTTGGTAATGACTTACTGACCAAACCAGGGTTTGAGGAAGACCACTGTTATTAGACAGACATATGAATGAGCCATTTGTGTTGTTTTTCTGAATGGTCACATGGAACAAAAATATCCAAAGTCTAGTCCATGATGTTCTTAAACAGTAGAAGAAACAAAACAATTTTCTTTCCAGCAAATTTAATTTCACAAGTACGATCAGAAGTGTCCAGGCGTTGCAATTCAAACTACATTCTTATATTTAAATGGTGACATAGAAAATCAACTCTCAGGATGAATATCGGCTAAGGGTCTACATAAATCAGAACACCTTGTGAGCACACTGCTAAAGGAAAAGTGTTTACAAGCGCACTGCCACTCATGCCTAAAAACATTGCACCGCGCACTGTTCGCACATTTACAGTACATGTTTGCCTGAGGGTTTGTGAGAATGAGTGTGTGACTGACAGCAGCTTAACACTATTACCATTGTATACTGTCAGTGTTTGAGATATTTATAACTCACAGTAAAAATAAGCTTTTTTGTTGTGCATATAACAGTACAACGTGGAGAGAAATCAGCACATTAAGGGTTAATTCTGTTAGCCAGACTTTATTGGACATTACTAACACTTGCAACCGTATATGATTAATGCAAAGAAATTAATATGACTGCTTCCTTGTACTCTATTTTTAGGGCTTTTAACTTTCATGAGCATTGGAGGGGCAAAACGTTATACTGTGCCAAAAATAATCTGATAACATTTCGGTCTCGGGGTCCTAATTGTGAACGTGAAATGGAGCATGAGATCGAAAGGCGGATCGGTGCAGTGTCCGAAGTTTCGCAGGTGTCGTACCTGACTGTAATGGTGAAGAAGTAACTGAGCCTTAAGGTGAATCTCTCGATTTACCAGTTGATTTACGGTCCGACCCTCACCCGTGGTCATGACCTTTGGTTAGTGACCGAAAGAATGAGATTGCAGAGCTTCCTGCACTTCATAGAGTGTCTGAACTCAGCCGTAGGGATGAGGTGAGGTGTTCAGATATCCGGAAGGAGCTCTGATTATAACCACTGCTCCTTCGTGTTGAATGGATAGAACTGGATGAAGACTTTTGGAGGCATTGGCGAAAATAGGTTTGTCAGAAAATTTTAAATGGCAGGGAATAATATAAACTATGGTTATGCTTGTGTCTAATCTTGATGACACAATGGCAGGACCATTTTTTATTAAAAAATAAAAACTAGAATTACTGCTAGAATTAATTGAAATTGTCATAATTAGGATGTGAATTCTTGAGTTATGGCCAAAAACGTGTTTTGTGAGGTCACAGTGACCTTTGACCACCAAAATCTATTCAGTTCATCTTTGAGTCAAAGTGGACGTTTTTGCCAAGTTTGAAGAATTTCCCTGCAAGTGTTCCTGAGATATTGCGTTCACAAGAATGCCAATTTGGTGCTAAGCCAAGAAAAAAGCAAAGATATTATAATAATAATGTATTAATATTTTACTGAAACTGATCTATCGAGACAGAATTGGATGGTCTGTCATCTGAGATCTGTTCAGCTGTGTACAACTGCCACCAAAAGAAGTCGCCATCTCAGTTTTTTTTTCCCTCCAAGCAGACGCCTGTAGCCTCTCCAACAGCTGTGCTTGCCATTGTGGTGCATCACACTAAACTGATTATGACACCCTGCAACAATCAACCACGAAAAGGACTCTGATATACATAATTGTAATCACATTTGACAATATTGTCAAGTAAAAGAGGCTGCATAAATCAGGTTGTGGTGTTGTGCATCCACTGGGGCTCCAACAGCAGGACTGCCGAGGGGCTTCACTGAGCCCAACGGGGCCGGCGAAGAAGTAATGTTTGGTTAGCGACACTGGCTTCCACAGAGGGACTTCTGCTTTACATTCAAGTCCCTTACACACACATACAACAGTATCTGCTGTGGGATTGGAGCGTGTAATGAGAGCCAAAATAAAGAGGCACTTAAAGTGTGGCCCCAGCACCAACAAAGGCTTCCTCAGTGTGGCATATAATAGGGCCTGACCGTGTAACCCCTCTACCCAAGCCCACCCCCACATCTGTGTTATTAATGTAACAGTGCCATACATGAGCTGGGACTTGGCCTCACACATATTTAACCTCGCCCCATCCTTCTTAAGAGATACACTTGTTAAAAAATTTCACAAAAGAAGACTTCAAGCATTCATCATGGCATTGGTGTTGAATGACACATGTTCTTGTTGTATTCAAACCTCCAGGTGAACGGTTTTATTTCCCACAAAAGAACATAGAGGACATTAAAATGTATCTCTGCCGTGCCATAAGTGACACGCCATTGTCCTGTGGCTGTTAGAGCGCTATCCCGCCTGTCCTGTTTTTATTGTTTGTCATTTTTCTGGAGCTGACATCAACCTCACGCTCCTGTAAATCACGTCACTTAAAGTGCCAATGGAAACACAGGCCGGTGTTACAGCTTGATTGGTGCAGTGAGGGGAGGAGAAGGGAATAAGGGCAATGAGACCTGTGGATTCTCAGAGATATCTCTTCCCAATGCCTCATGGACCATTAACTGCCTATCAAAGACCCAACAGGCTCCCCTCTCTGATCTGTTATCAGTGTAATGGGGATACATTCAATCACACGCAATTCTCTGAGCAAACAGGCCAACATCTCAGGCCTTGGTATGAGGTGTGTTGTAATATCAAAAGTCCAGTTAAAACATGCATATGTAATTAGCTTAAAGTGACAAATATATAAAATAGAATTCCTACATTTTTATTTTATTTGTCATAACATCAAAATAGAGTAAAAACACCATTGATAGGGGAAGACATGTGGCAATATGTCCTCCATTTATCTAATTCCAGGTGGGTTTGTCTGTTGGATAAGCACCGCCGTGGCTATCATCTGGTGTGTACGGTACAAAAACTCTCATAAATCGTATTTGCCATTCTCAGGACCAGAAGAAAAGGAAAAAGCAGCCCCATTGCTAGATCCTGTCAACATTGTCCTGCATTTTATATAATTACCATGTTTATTGGATTTTTATTTCCACAGTGACAAAAGGGCCATCTGCCTACAGCAGCTCTCCAGTCCAGCTCCCAGATCAGCTGTGAAACATACTGGGGACCAGATCAAAGCTCTCCGACTCCCCCCCATCAAGCTCCAGTTCAAGAAGATTCAGCGCTCACTGTCCCGTAGCCAAGCCCAGCAATACAACCATTACATATTTCAGAAGATCTATCCATCTATTTACTTTTTTATGCAGAGATTATTAAATTCAGGGTGGAAAGATATCCTTTAATATTTGCCCACTATGATCATAAAGTTACAAGTTACTGTGTGCTTTGTTAATATCATTAAATACTGGTCAGAAGAACCATGTCTTTCTTTACATTTTACATTGTTATTCATGTGTCCAGTGTGTTTTGTGATCTTTGGAGCTACAAAAACATTTAAACATCCATAGCAGGATTGAATCGTATCTGCACAAACAATAAGATATAGGTTGTTTTTCAAGATACTCGGTTTCCGTCCTCAACCACGTTGTGTAATAGACAACCTCGGCCTCAAGAAACCAAATCACCCATTTGGCACAAATATAGCTTTGGGTGAGTGAAGAATGATGACAGAATTTTTCTAATGCATTGTTTACCCAGTAGTGGGGCGCCTTATCAATTGTTCCATTACCTCACATGCAATGATGTGAATAACAGTATTTTAACACTCATGTCAGCTCGGGGTCTGTCTGGGAGGCACGTTAGACAAGAAACACGAAATCAATGATAAGAACACTTCAAAGTTTGCTTGGGAGCTGTCAGGAAACCCAGGTCAAATTGGAGTTGTTCTAGGCATTCGTTTTATCCCACTCAGAGCCCCAGATGGGTGGAGTATGTTAACAAACACATATAGGGTACGAAGTTGACTTTTATATGTTTACTTGAGATTTGTTTAATGTTTTAATATGTATTTTCCAAAATTGGGAAACTTAATTATTCAGTTAAGTATAGAGCTGTCTATAGAAATAACGCGCCATTGACAAGTCAACCGCAGGGGATGGCAAGAAACAGCCACAACCTCTATTTTCATGTTTTGTTCTTTTTTTTATTCTTTGCAATGGGAGCGCCGCGTATATACACTAAGCTACAAATGCCAGCAGTGTGACATGGCGTTGAGCGTCTATTTTGCGCTAAATGTTGCACATTTTTTTTTTTTTCTGGTCGCCAAGAGCTGAACATTTTTCAATTTCAGGTAAAACGCTGCGCTCAGCACAGTCCTTTTTTACCCAGACGTCCAATCACAATGGAGGAGGGGCGGGACTAATACCATAGAGACCAACCGTCACATCCTATATGTAGGCTACAAGTGCTGAACAACAACAACAATGGAGGAGAAATAAATACACATAGACCAGCGGGTCCATCCTCTCTCCCTACGTGCTTCAGCCTTCCCTTCGTCCAGAGCAAGTAATCTACCTTCATGTCACTGTCATTTAAAAAGCAAAAGTATATCTACTCATAGCATAACAATATAAAGCTTATTTATATAGCACTAAAACCAGGATAAATGAAGTAATTTGCAAACCTTTGCATCATTTGCAAAAACTCGATCAGTGGGAAGAAGAAGAGGAAAAATATAACTACAATATTTCACATGTCAGGTATTAACCATTACATGTTATTACAGAGCATGAATGCCACTTCCCTTATCCCAACTGGCTCATCTGTGTCACCATGGTGCCCTTCGACACAGAGAGGTGACAGGCCTGTTAAAAGACGCTCCGCTGGGAACGAGGAAAGTGGAGAGACTGCCTCTTTCCCCTCTCTCACTGGGATCGTATTTCTGAGGGTTATCAAGCGGCTCATTTAAATGAGGGCTGGTCACAGCAGGAACCAGCTGAACAAAGTTACTATTACCAGCGCCTCTCCTGCGCTGCTCTCACTCTCCCCTAATTGGGTTTGACTGCATTTGTTTAAATCCACAGTGGAAGAAAAGAGAAAGGAGGGTGGAGGGATTTGCAGTGAAACTGAAGTGTGTCAGTTTGTCCAGACACGGTGGCACTTTAGAAAAAAAGGGCTACCACTCCCTGGGCTTATTAAACAAAGGTCGGAGGAGTGGGGGGGAGATGAGGCTTGGTGGGCCACAGAACAGGCCTAGTCAGTCAGTGACTGGAACAAGCCAATCCTGGCCTCTGCTCGCACATGCACAATCACCTCTGGTGGTCCCAGCTCATTTCCTCAGTCAGCGGGAGCACCGACACTGTGTACGGCGGTGCATGGACACCCACATAGGCATGTAACACATGGACATGTACACAAACACTCCTAATCCATAACCACTCCCACAGCTACCAAGCCTCTAACTTGTTCAATGCTGAGCTCCAAGGTACATATGGTCGCCCTATGGCTCTCGTGACAAGAGGACGGCTTTGATTTGACAGGAGTCAGGAGAAAGTGAGGACATTAAAAGCTCAATATGTTTGAATCAGCAGCTTTTTCCCCCCCAAGGACAAAACTGACCCTTTCACATTTACTAAAACTAAGGTCCTACAATTCAACACTGTTATCCTCTCTGACATACTGCAAAGTCAGATGATGCTGACCATCAACTAACAGCACACTGAGGTAACCGGGGACAAAGCCGATCAAATGCTGTTTAAACGTCAGCCATCCGTAGTTCCAGTTCACATAAACAAAGACAAATGATAACTTTAATGGCCCGCTACTTTTCTGAGCATGTTTTTTTCCCCTCTTGACCACACTTTGCCTCGCATCACGCTAAAAAGGGATTCCTTGTAAATTTTATTGCGGCAGTGTCAAAAAGACTCCCATCGAAGAAGCAGTAAATATTCTAACAACGTCTAGATGCAAGGCCATTCCTGCTGGCTCCAGGCACTGAATTAGGCCAGCCTGTTTCTAGTTAGACAGTCATTAAAGAGATCTTACAGCCACAGCAAATGGTTTCCTGTCCTGAGTGCTTAACTCCTGTAGTAGGAAATGTCCTGGGCCGTAAAGGGTGAACCAAACTTCCTGAACATTTTTTAAAGTTACCGCAGAGGGCACGCGGCGTGTTCCGACCATTCGATGTGGCCAATCAAACAGGACCCCGCTTGACCCTAACATGGCACTGACCGTTTAAACAGGTGGTGTCCATTTATTGGACCGGCGTTGTGTTTAATATGGGAATGACAGGCTTATTCACTCGCCGGGGAAATACTCAACCTGGTATGAAAAGAATAACATTGAGAAAGAGGAAGAATAAACAATCGGAGCTTCATTGCTGAGAAAATATCATTTGTCAAAGCAGGGATGGACATTTTTTTAAGGGTCTTTTCCGAGTGGTGTTGCTGGATCTAGTGCACAAAGCATAGTGGTTCAACAACAAGCTGTATTAAATCTAGAAAATACAGAAAAATATGTATGTATGTTCAGGATCATATCTGTACTGTATCTATTAACACATTTTACAAGTATATACAGAGAGAACAGCTCAATTGCATAGAGAAATCTACCTCCCACTAACAGCCAGTTTGCAGGCAGCATAATCACTCCCAAGACAGTAAAGGTGTTGAGACCTGAGAGGCAGAGCACCTGCCGACTCCACTCTACAGGTGACTCTGTCTTTCTTTGACCTAACAAAAAAAACCTGGGTCTCCTGTTCCCACCGCACACTGTCTGGCCTTCGACTAAAGGGAAAACCTGGCCTGGCAGACAGCGTGCATCATCTATTAGTCATGTGGAAACACATTCACATTCAGCTTAGTCAGATGCATACTGCAGCACAAAGGCAGGGTTTTATGGCGATATGGTTTGTCGGGCCATGCATATGTCTCCATGCCTGGGGCAGGGAGTTGAGACAAAGAGCCAAAATATGATATTACAGCATCGGGGGGATGGTTGACTAATATCCCGGGAGATGAGTACTTACATGACTGTTATGAATCAATGCACTCAAGAGTCGATAAAAGTACTGTAAATGTCAAGTTAATAGCCGGCTGCTATGGGCATATGAGTTTTAAAAGGGAAAGATGAACAATGCCCGCGTTGTAAAAGAGGTGGGGTTGTTGGCAGGTCAGATTCCTTGAGTCCATTAGCAATCCTTACACCATGTTAAAGACTTCAAAGATATGAAGGGTATAAACTCTATGATGATTAGAACAAAAAGCTGTTTCACAAAAATGTGAAATCCTCCATGAGGATAAAACAAATATTACAAATACCTGGTATGATCCATAGACTGTATATGAGAGGAGGACAAAGTCATGCCGAGTAAGACATTTTTAGGCAAGCAAAATGTTACAAATAACATTCGTGAACTGAAAACACACCGTGTAAGGGTTTAAATTCTACGACAAAAACAGAAAACTACCAGACTGGACAACGCAGTGGTAGAAACCTGTCAATCACAAGGTAGCCACGCCTTAGTCTATTTTACTCTAAATGGGACCATAATTTATTAAATGAACATCATGTTGTATTGAAGAACACTTGAAACTAACGATTGAGACCATAAACTCATGTTTACAATATTTACTGAGGTAATAAATCAAGGTTGAAGAAGGGTAATTTTCTCGAAGATTTCTATACAATCAGACTTCTTTTTGCAACCAGAGGAGTCGCCTCCTGATGGCCATTAGTAAGAATGCAAGTTTAATGCACTTCCGTATTGGCCTCACTTAACAGAACCAAAGGTTGCCGCCTGGTATAATCAAAATGAATGATATACCTGACAAACATTTTAATTAAGGCTGTCAAAATTATTTAATCGCGATTAATCGTAAATTTTTTTCATTGTACATTTCTGTTCAAAATGGACCCAAAAATGCCCAAAACTGCATGTGAGTATCATAAAGTGGACATATCTGTAAAGGGGAGACTCTTGGCTATGCATAGAACCCATTTTTTATTGACATATTTTGAGGTCAGAGGTCAAGGGGACCCCTTTGAAAACGGCTATGACAGTTTTCCCTCGCCAAAATTTAGCGTAACTTTGTAACGTTATTTAGCCTTTTTAGCAACAAGCTAGAATGACATGGTACCAATTAATTCTTTACTTTTTCTAGTTTCATATGATACCACTATCTTCCCTTTATCTTAAAAACTGAGCCCGCTCCAACCTAAAAATCACAAGTAGCGTTAATGCGTTAAAGAAATTGGTAGTGTTAAAACAAATTTGCATTAACACTTTATTATCGAGTTAACTTTGATAGCCCTAATTTTAATCAGAAAAGTATGCCTGTAATTAAACATGAACAGCTCATATTCACACAACACGTATGTGCAGGCACGCATATACTCGTACACACATGCAGTGGGCGGAGAGTTGCTCGGTTTGTGGCATTGTGTCAATAGAGGCAGATATGTAACTCCAGAGCGGAGCGTTGGTAATGATGCTGTCCAGTCATTAATCATTGGCTCTAGAGAAAACAGAGAGTTCACTCATGGCAGAATCGGCCTGGCCCTGGGACGGAGATTAGAGGCCTAATGAAAGCAAAACAAAGCTGGACATGTGAAATTTATTGGCACATTTATAAAAGCGGCCCCAGAAGGACACTGCCACCAATAATCATTTCAGAATCCCAGTCAAGTGCCGTTTCCTTGGCCAGACGCAATCTGGAGAGGGGATATTTGTGGAGTGGCTGAACAAACACAGATTTGCCGGTATCTCCATCTTTCCCAGCAGCTGGGAAGGCAGGACGCTGGTGTTTTGGCTTACGCCCCGCCTCACTGCAGTTGACTTCTGGGAACAACACTCTCTGTCCTCCTGGCTCCTCCTATGACCCAGTGTGCTGTAGTAGTAGTAGTATGTAGCAGCTCACTGTCTGCCACCTCCCAGCTCCTTCCTCTTTGTGTCCTGAACCCAGTGGCGGCCTATACATGCCCACAAAGAGGTGGGACTTCAGATTCCCACCCAATCTACATATTTTGACATTGTTGTATAATGCTTAACCAAAAAACAATTTTTTTCTCCCTTTTTTAAGGTCATGTATAATGTTTAGAAGCTGACATATTCATCACTAGTAAGTTAACCACCATAAATAACATAATATATGGGAAAAAATGTATGTTCATTTGTGGTAATTCTATTTTTAAGTTGTCTATTTGCCAAAAACTACCTTAAATTTTACATTTATAATAGTAACATGTTAATTAAAAAATCTTCATAACAGAAAAAAATAATGAAGACAACATGTCAAACATTATCAAGACACTGGAAAAACAAAACTTGCGAAATAAAAACACTAACTTCAGTCATCCAATGCCAAGTTATAAATCTGTCCAACACCGAGGGCATGAATCAAGATAGAAATGAAGATATTTGGCCTAATGGCAAGTTGCCTAATGTGTACCACATGCAGCAGGCTGGAAGGAAAAGGAAATGGTACTTAAAATGGCCATTGTTCTAATTCAGAGCCAATCTGGAGATAATGACACCAACATCAATAGCAGACAGTCGATTCGCGGATAACATCTTTTTTCCCTTTTCGTTGAGCCGTTATCATCAGCTCGGGGATTAACCATTTTGACGTCGAGGTTATGACCTTGGTGCTGTGATTGTTTATGATTTTAGTCCTTGAAGACGTGCCAAAAAATATATATGTCTAATTAATTCATGAGCACTGCACACAAGGCAGCTGGTGTAAACAGGTGAGTTGAAATTATGTGCGCAGAGAGCACCATGGCTACATTTGAATGAAAAGATGAACATGAGGCGATATAATGATGCCATTATGTCAAACTAAGAATGAAGAGTAATGTGCACACAAAGGAATTCAATCATAACAATGCCAACATTTGGATTTGATGTGCATCTCTGTCAGGATGAAACCGGTGAATGATTGGACAATCCAGGTTTTAACTTTCTGTCTGCGACATACCCGGTTCAACTAATTACAAGTAAAATCAGTTAATTAATTCCCTGCTGGATGGTGTGATACATGTGTTGTTTGTGCTTGTCTTTAGTTGATGGTCAGTTGCTATGCCTGTCTTTGTTTCACTCCGTACACTGAGCCGTTCTCCATGGTAACCACTAATTAGGGATGATTCCTACTTGTGCCCTTTGCCCTTGGAAATCTGCCTTTTTCATCCCCATTCTCCTCGTGTTGTAATGCTACACCACCCCTCTGAGCACAGTTTAAATTATTCACCTCTCTAAAATAGGCCTCCGGGTGAAGCCTGACTGACCTCTAACCTGCACGAATCGGGTGCTTTGGGACAGAAATCTATATTTTTCAATTTGTGGAATTCCTGACATTCAGGAGAAGGTGAAGCAGAAGAGGATGTGAACACCAGACCTGGCTGTTACCATGAAGAGCCACATGCTGCCTCACTGAACACCTCACTCATTCTCTGTGGATGGAGGGGCACCATGGATATCTGTCCCTGTCCCGTAGTTGTCAAGACATTTCACTAAAAGCCTAAAAGCATTTAACCTCTTGTTGGTGGAAGGGGAATAGTCAGGGGATCACCAAAATTATTACAATTCATGAGCAGGAAATCAATGTGTTTCATGGCAAGTTGTTTCCTCAAAGTCGGAAATGTGAACCTCATGGTGGTGGAAGAGAAAAATTCAGGGGATCTCCAAAGTTATTAGGATACATCCTCTGAATGTCTGTACAAAATGTTGTGCAACCTATCCAGAACTTTGACCTTCAGAAAAGTCAGGGAATGACTAAAGTCACCATAGATATCTGAATCAAATGTCATCCAATAGCTGTTCAGTATTTCAGTTTGGACCAAAGCGGTGGGCCGACACTGCTGTCCAAGAGCCGCTAGTGTGGCAAATGAGTGCATTCACATCCCATGTGATTTTACTGTTGCTATTTAAAATAGTGTGCAAGCTAGCTAGCAGTTTATTGTTGTGTTTTTATGATGGGTGTAATATCTGATTGCAGCATTGAGATTGTATGTTATAATGTGCTAGTGTAAACATAATCCTGTCAAACAATTCTAGCTTGACAACTGGCTGGAAACACCGGTATACTATTTGACAAAAACAAGACAAAGCGTTGCCACAATACAACATATAACCTTAATTCTGTGATTCGGACATTTTAAACAACATGAATGAATACATTAATTGTATGTAACATGCCTAGAAAAAAAGGAGGGCTGTACTGAATGTCACTTTCTTTTTTTAAATTCAAAGCTTCGAATGAGATTTTTGAATGAAGCTTCGGATGTCTGTCGTCATAATTTATGATGTCATCAACCTAAAAAATGGGAAAAATATGATTTTGTGTTATTGTGGTTATATAAATGTAATTTATCGTGCTGTTAAATTGCTGCTAGACCGTCCCGTTAATATAGGTGCGTGCAGGAGAGTGTTTTTGAGCGCAGTGAAAATGTTGTTTTTGAAAGGCTAAACGCCAACAAATATGGAAAGAAGCTGAATATTTCGTTGGATGAAAACATTTTGGAAAGCATTACGTCCTTCCTTTTTCAATAAATTTTGACCTTTAGATTGAGGCAATTACAGAGACAACTGAGTGCCACATCGCGTGCGAGAGATAGAGAAGAATAAGAATGTTTTTCTGTAAGCTCTTAATAATAATAATTTGAATGTCAACGTTATAAATGAAGCTTCGAACTATTAGGTACAGCCCGAGAAGAAAGATGAATCTTCCAAGACGAAACAAGTAAGCCTTGCGGTCACTGCGTGCACATGATTGTGTCTGTGTGTGAGCTCATATGTGGATGTCTGAGCACTATTTGGTGCTTGGCGGTGCAGAGGCTTGGAAATGCAGCAGGGTGCCACCGCTGACACGGAGACACTTCGACCCGCAGGCTCTAATCCCTTTTGAACCAGCCCAGGCACTAACGCGCGACCATATGTTTGGGAGAGCACAAGTGCTCTCCTGTGCTATTTAACAGGGGAGAGAGACATGAAAACATTTTGCCAGCCTCTCTTCCCCCCACAATCGGATCAGTCATCAAGTCATCCTGCGAGTGTAGATGAGAGATCTCCGAAGGGGGAAAAAAAATAGCACAATCAGTCCCGCTCTCCGTGGGAGAGCAGGGAAAAGTAAATTACATAAAGCAGACATATGTCATTCTGATTCCACTCAAATTGTGGATTACTGCTTTGATTAATCACTCTTTAATCTGAGTGCTGAATTTATATGTCCCCCATCACAGAGAAATAAGCTTATTCCTCTCTAGCAAAGGGCCGTGATTATTTCTTTCTTCTCCCTGAGCTATTCTTCATTGCCCGAGGATTGCAACTCAATTATCTTTGTGTCAGACGATTATCTCCGGGTTTAATTTAATCTTCATTACGCCCCAGTCATATTTCAATTAAACATGCTATCATAGCGTTAACACATACTGTACTTAAACCTGTTATTTCTTCAGTTAATATTGTGCTAAGAGCTGCCGTGGAGGTTAACAGATGTCATAATTATGCACTTACTAAACATATTTCACACTTGTCTGTGTTGGCGGGATGTCAAGACCTTAGTGCGCAGCGGTATTAATCTAATGGCAATATGCTTTAGTTGTGATCTATAATGCTGCCATAATCTGCTTGGGTCTCTGCTTAATTATGATATACAGAAGAAGGATCAGCAAGCTGGGTTAAGGAGGTTCAAGCATTACTAGATTACTCAGCATACTCGCTGTACCTCACTGCTGCGATCAATGCTGCTGTAACAATCTAAATGGTGAGACTGGTCCTCAGAAACATGAGAATATGTATTTCAAGATATACATCATGCTGCACATATGCTGTTAAGCAAAGGATTTGTGCTGGTTATTCTGTCATGACGCAATTCTTGTCAGACAGAAGTTTTTCTGTCACCTTGTTATTTTTAGTGATTCACTGTGAAGTTTGCTGAGCTTAAGAGGAAGGAGAGTCGCAGTACACGGTGTGCCAGAAACGGTCAAGCAACGCAGAGCAGTTTTAGTGCAAAGGATTACTGGGTTTTGCGCTGGATTTACCCGCCTGTTTAGACAAGGTCAAATGCTCCCATCACAAAGTGCACTTGTGTTTTGATTAGGGCTGTCAATCGATTAACATATTTAATCAAAATTAATCGCATGATTTTCCATAGTTAATTGTAATGAATTGTAAATGAATTGCACGTTTTTTATCTGTTCAAAAGGCAGATTTGTCAAGTATTTAATACTCGTATCAACATGGGAGTGGACAAATATGCTTGCTTTATGCAAATGTAGGTATAAATGTATTATTGGAAATCAATAAACAACACAAAACAATGACAATGACAAAAACCCTCACAGGTACTGCATTTAGCATAAAAAATATGCTCAATTCATAACATGGCAAACTGCAGCCCAACAGGCAACAACAGCTGTCAGTGTGTCAGTGTGCTGACTTGACTATGTCTTACCCCAAACTGCATGTGATTATCATAAAGTGGGCATGTCTGTAAAGGGGAGACTCGTGCGTACAAAGAGAACCCATTTTCATTCACATTTCTTTAGGTCAGAGGTCAAGGGACCCCTTTGAATACGGCCACGCCAAAATTTAGCATAAGTTTGGAGCATTATTTAGCCTCCTTCGCGACAAGCTAGTATAATTCGGTTGGTACCAATGGATTCCTTAGGTTTTTTGTAGTTTCATGTAATGGTAGTATCTTCACTCTAGCTTTAAAGCCTGTAAACAACCTCTGACAGATCAATATCGTAAATTGTGTTTATGTGTTGAAGAAATTGTGTTAATTTGACAGTTTTGAGCCATTTTTGGGGTTTTACCACGTGAAATGCACATTAACAGATCCATAACGCACCTGTAGTTACAGATGATATGATGGTAATTTTGACTGTGATATGATCAATCAGGAAAAAGGAAACTTTAAAAACCTGTCATCCAACACAGCAGTCTGTCTAAAATTCACATATTATAAAGCTATTTCTGTATTCCGTCTGCAAATGCAACTAAAAATATGAGTAAAAATAAGGATACGGTTGCTTGTTGTAAGAGTGCGTATCTGTAAGTTTCTCCTATGATTTTTCTATTCCAGTAAGTGTATTTTTAAAGAACACCAAGGGCACAGTATTAACTCATAAACATTTATCATCTTTCTAAAATAAGATACTTAATTGATTGAACGTTCCAGTTTTGTTTATGTCAAAATTATTATATTATTTCTCCTTGAACTCGTTCCATGTCCCTCTCCTCAAGGTCTTTTTTTATCTTAGAAAAACAGCTTTCATCCAAGTTCCTGCATGGTATTATTTATAATAAACAGTGTTATCACAGCGGTTGGATGTGTAGTGCCTCTTATCCACTTTTATAGGATAAATCCCAGTTTTTCATCAATATTTAAGGGAAAAAAGCAAAAGACAAAAACAAGGAAATAACTGTTAGGCAACCACAATTAGTGTTGTTGACTTGTAGATCTGTTATTCAGAGATGGATTATCGACAAAATCTGCTTTTTATGCACTGATCCCCCTCACAGATTATCCATGTATTATCCTACAAGGGATAAGATATCCTAATCCCTCAATAGCACTGCTGCAAAGGAATACTGACTGTATGTATCACAGCCCTGTAAAAAGCAAGGAAAAACATTTGAATATGAGAGGGATATTTTCCTTATTTCCTTTTCTTCCTCTTATCTTATTTTTAACAAACTCTTCACATCTTATGGAAATGTACCACTACTCCAAACTACTCTGAAAAGTTGAGCTATCTGGTCTTTAGTTGCAATCAAGGAAAGCCAGCCAAGTATGTCTCCACATCTAACCCAGCATGATAATGCACTAACCCTGTTGCCAGTTCAATGAATCCAGACACTGGCTGCCTGAGTTTCCTCCCGCTAAGAAGGGAGAATAGATTACCAATAGCTCAGGCAGGGAGGCAAACAAACATACAAATAAGCTGCACTCAGTCGGAGAACGCCTGGCAATTAAAGCAAAATGCCTGTGATGCCCACCAGATAGGAAATGTGTGGGACATGAACCAAATGTGCAGAGCAGACCTGCCAACCGGCCCACATCGAGCGGAAGAGCTCCGGGGCAGGCTGTCAGACATGTAGGAAACATTATGCAAGAAAGCAAACTTCAAATCTTGAATTAGTTAAATCACAAACAAAGGATGTTGTAAAGGGTCTTAATGAAATTATTATAGAAATTCATATTATCAGATGAATCTATGGATAATAGTTGGACGGGGTATTAGCCATGGTCTGAGTGGGGGGGAACTATCAAAAGAAAAGGGAAAAAAACAAGACACCCATGTTTCTGTTTGGCCAGCGTAAAACATCACCTGATTGATGCCCTGAAACAAAAGTTCGCCAGCTAATGGATGCTGTGTGGTGTTCTAACTCAATCTGGGAAGTATTTGAAGTTGAGCTCGATAATCTCTGCAATCTCAAAGGGATATCCTGGCGACTAATTTTTTTAGAATCAGCAGTAATATGAATAATATGCGTGAGAGGCCCAGGGCCATTGGCTGCTCTGCTCTGAACATTGTGTGCAGGGCAACAGCGAGCAGAACAACCACACATGAACGCATGCACAAACACACATGCAGGTGTGTGGTTAAGAAAAATAGAGCTATTTGCTTATGGTTGATGTTTACCAGAGTTTGGGTGAGTTAGAGAACGGCTGGATGGGAGACGAGTGTGAGCAGTAGAGGAGAGGAAGTAATCTTATTTTCAGACTTGAACATTTTAATTCTGTAATTCTGAAATCAGTGCCTTCATGTATGAGTACCGGTACTGTACATCTTTTGTTTGGGGTGGGGGAAAAAAAATTGATACATCATAGTATGGCAATATTTCACATGGCAATATTATATCGATACACGGACGTCAAGTATCGATCTTTTATTATATAAACTAATAATCTTTTAATAATCCGATGGCCACTATTCTGTCTTTCAGAACAATAACTGGGCTTTGTGTATCGGCCGATACAGAGTACCGATCCAGTGTACCAGTGTTTAATAAATAAGATCTATGCCTCACTGTGTGGAAGTGATTGGGATCATTCTTTTGTGTGTAAGGCATCATCAGGCTTGACTTAAACATTGCTTTCCTACCTTTGTAAAACAACTAAATGCATAGATTCAAATTTAATGAATTGTTATTTATCATTAAAATAATAAATTGTACACCAGCAACTTGGTAAAAAATCTTCAAATTTAACAGGAAATACAATTCAAGTATAAACCTTTTTGAGGCCGAAACAAATTAGTCAAAATTTAAACAGGAATTAAAATTCTAGTGTATAATGCATATAGTATATAAACATAGAATTGAACTGACTGGATCGGCCCCATTGTCACCGATACCC
The DNA here is from genome assembly GCF_043250625.1 of Sebastes fasciatus. NCBI lineage: Eukaryota > Metazoa > Chordata > Actinopteri > Perciformes > Sebastidae > Sebastes > Sebastes fasciatus. The sequence goes on from NC_133796.1 coordinate 12,609,878, forward strand.
GATCTAGCTATTCAAGTCATTATTGGCCGGATATCCGATCCGGTGCATCCCTAAAACTGGCATGGCCATTTTCAAAGGGGTCCCTTGACCTCTGACCTCAAGATATGTGAATGAAAACTCTGAGATGAACAGAGTGAAAACTGTATCTTATTATTAGATAAAACAGATGTTGACAAACTGCATAATTTGCAGTTGAAAAAAAGGTAATAAATCGTAATATATCTTATCGCAATACTCCGCAATAAGATCGTATTGTGACTTAAGTATCGTGATAATATCATATCGTGTGGGCTCTGGTGATTCCCGACCCTATTTGTTTGCATGCGTGTTTGTGCATGTACATATAGAACTGTATGTGTAGTCCCAAAGGAGGGGACGGAGAGGTGGACAGGGAGAATGGGTGAGAGGAGGTGAGGGGGGGAAGCAAGGAGCAGAGGCAATCAGGGATTATTGTTACTGACAGGGCTGCACCTTGATGGGCTAGGCGCTGCATTGTTTGTCACCTAACCAACCTCAATCAATCAATCATCTCCCTCAGCCCGCATCGCCAATCAATCAGCTCGGCGCTACGCCCACAGAGGACCCTCCCGCGCCTTGCTGCCTAGCTCGGGTTACACCGGCCAATCAAGTGTCACGGCACCGAGTAAGACCCATATCAGAGCACTTAGGACAGAACTCAATATTCAAAGAGGGGCTGATGAATGTCAATGTGCTCTTGCTTAAAAACTCATTTTAGGGAATGTTTTATAGTCATGTAATTTTTCTCGTCATGACGAATGAATAGTGTAGAGCCAGGTGGACTGCAGCAGGTAATTATCCACACTGATGTGTAGTGATCAGAATTACACTCCTCTAACAATGCCGTGGTAATGTAATGTTTTATGCTCACATGCTGTCTCGGGCTACTTCCTTCGTTCCATCTCACATGCATTTTTCGGTGCATATTTGCTTGTTAACTCCTAACACATGTACTATAGCTGTGAGGCATTATTAAAAAAAAACGTCTCTGGAAATTCTTAAGAAATGGCTATAAGTCAGAGATATGTCAGAGATATGTGTGATGGTTACGTTTCACCTGAAATGTTATCAGTGAGGAATTAAAAATTGTCAGCGCCTCACTAGAAAATTACAGTCAACGTTGCACATTTAATGAATAACACTTCTCTGAGGTAATCTTTACACAGTGGTTGGCTTATTGCCTGAGCTGTTATATATTTAATTATTTTAAAACAATACGTGTCAGGATCTAAAAGCAACTGTATCTACTGTAGGCTGTAACAATATTTTCTTTAGAGAAATGCAAATACACAGAATACAAACTATCTGAAGAAAAACACATTTTTAAAATAATGCCTTCAGTCAATCTTAAAATGTGTATACTAATAAAGAGCCTGCTACTCTTAATCTGTATTCACTCATTTAACTTTGTGTCACACTGCAGCGTGTCAGAATATAATTCTTCTTATGATTTTGTCCATAATGCATGTAAATGTATTGAATGACCACCTCCACCAGCTCTTTCTATTGATCTCCTTCATGCTGTGTGGAAGGTGTGTTTCATCCGATGAGGATTGTCTCCCTCCCAGAGCCCCAACTGGGGCTGATGTTTCTTTTTTCAGCACATTAGGTTGCAGCCTTAGGGGTGCTTTGACCAGTGGATCAATGGCTCTCGCGCTCTTGTCACCATTCATTTGGAGTGAGCGAGCGCTGGCTCCAGTCCTCGTCTGCCGCTGGCCCTCCTTTCACCTGGCCTCCTCTCTCTCCCTGAGCTCCCCTGACAGCTGGCTGCCACAACCGGCAGCAGACAGACGACAAGTCCTTGGGCTCCACGAACGCATGCACGCCCCTCCGCAAACACACACATCGCTGCGGCGAGTGGCTGTGATGCATCTGGATGCTGACGCCATGCACCCCCACTTTTTTTTTTTTTTTCTCTCACTCACACTCCCCCCTCGACTGTTCCTCCTCCACCCCCCTCTACCCGTCTACCCGTCTGTCTCTGCCGCTCTCACTCTCTGTCTGGGTTTTTCAGCCTCTTCCTCTGGTCTCTGGAGTCAGGAAGGAGCAGATCATCTAGTTGGAGGGGAACCAGCTGTGGGCCAGAGTGGCTCCGACGTCAGCTAACACCCGTGGTCCAACATGTAACCACTCCTGCTGCTGCTCCTACACCATCTAGCTCTGGCATGCTACTCACATCGGGGAACCCAACCTCATGTTAGAGTGTCAAATAAAACCGATAAATATGTTGAGGGTTTGTGTCTATTTATAAGCCTTTCACTAGATCAGATATGATGTGAAACGAGTGAGTGTAGTTAGAATACAAAATTAAGTTTTCAACTTCTGTTATGCGAAGGCAAACCAGATCAAACTGCTTTTACTGCAACATTAAAACTGTTTACTATTCAGGAACAACAAGCGCTCCTAAATATCCCCACTAGTTATTGTGCCCTTGTGCTACAGAACATATTGCACTGTATGTAAAAATGAACAAACATCGGCTGGGCGTCAGCCATCGACGAGGAGGCTTGTTTTATCGCCTGTACTTTATTACAGTTTGCCATCTGCACGGAGGTATGTTAATAGCTAGCTGCGACTATTTACACATATGAAAAAGTACATCCATCTGCCATGTTCCGCCAATCTCACATGAATCAGTCCCGCCTTCCCCGACGAACAACTGCTGTTTATTCACAAGGTGACAGGCAGCACCAAAGCCTGGCGACACCTGCACCTTACATCCTGCCGACTGACATATGTGAACCTCACACAAACACGCACGCACACACAAAAACATCTCACCTTGCCGTGTCGCACCCTCCCCATAACCCACCCTCTCCATCGCCACATTTCTCAAGGTTACAATACACAACATGTTTTGTCCCCCACACCCCCTTGACATTTGTGTTTGCCACTTTGTTTTGAGAGGATTTGTATGGAGAGGCACTCGTGTCAATTGAGCAAGAACCTATCAATTCTAATCAGTCAAAAAGGGATTATGAGGTTAATTACTTATATGGTCATTTAGGTTAATGCCCTAGCCAGGACTTGGCTTAAGACTCCACCAGGTGACAAAGGCTGGCTGGGTATCTGGGCCATTTAAGGCAACCGCAAGATCCATAGCAATTACTATCTCGCAGAAATACTGTATACACATTCCTTATAAAGTGACAGAGAAATGCCTCGAGGAAAAACTAAGATGCTTTTAACAGCAGCAATAATCAAATAATATACGGTTATGCATAACGTGCTCTACTCTGCATCAAATTACAGCTCCTTTTCGGCGTACATATCAGTGCACTATATTGGATGAATAATAACAATCCATATAAACTAAATATCAGCGTGGAAACTGAAAAATAAATCTTGATTATGCGCACAGAAACATCCCTGGCTGCAGTGTGTACAAGCCGAGCATTATGCCATAAGTGTGGGGGTAAATCACCCTCTGTGAAAATGTATGGCCCCGCATCAGTCAACAATAGCAATAATCTCACTAATCGGTGGTTTCTGCGGCAACGGGAACGCAAATAGGAGGACTTTTTTTCAGGGGTGACAGGCTGCTAAGCAGGCAAAAGACAAAGACGAGCATTGTGCTGTTTTCCCCAAAAGCTTCATAAGTATATCATACTCTATTAATAATATTAATAATAATAATAATAATAATAATAATCATTTTACTTCTTGTCCGGTAATTAATTTTCTTTTTTTTCTGCTCTTCTGCACATTTGAATTTCATATGATGAAACTGTCATCATGGAAGAAAACTACAAAACTGTTACCCAACATGATAAATCTATCATGTCAGGGCGGTCACCGGAGCCAGGTAGAGTACAGTGTGCTATGTCGGTAGGTGAAGGAACATTAAGCATTAATCCCCACCTGACACTAATACTTGATGTATGATTGACCCTGAAGCAGGACACCGCACATTACAATCTGGGCCATATGGCAAGACATTAGCCCTTCAACCCTCTAGCAGGATAATCTCTCCGTTCTGGCAATGCTTTTTCTTCGCAGATTTCTTTGCACAATAATTGCATGACAGTATTAACGTATTGGGACAGATTTAGAACGCCCTGCGTCACCGGACAGGGGAAGGGCTTTTGCCAGAGGAAGTGAGGAAACATAATCTGTGTGATCAAGGAAGCTGTGCACACACACCCTGTAGAAGACTTACGGTATTCACTTTAATGTGTGATTTGTTTTTGATTACAAACATTGACATGTTGACAATGACATTTTAGATTTCTAAGATTTCTATGATAAAAATTTAAAAAATATATTGTTCATTAAAAAGTACATTGTTCAGTATCTTGTTATACAAATGATGGGTTGAGAAGGTGCAAAAAGTCTATACTTCATGCCAGCCCAGTCGCACAGCAGTTCGTGAAATAGATTTGAAATTGAATGTATTGATTTGTGTACATAGCACGGAATCAGTTTGTATGTAATCCACATAATTGTGAGGTGGAGGAGGTCAGGGTGGATGGGTGGGTCAACAAACACAGGACTTTTGGCCAGGAGACCACTGTTCGTGTCCCGTGTGAAACCAGCAGTCAGAGTTGATTTTTTGTCACGTAACTTCCGTACTTAAGTTACGGCACTTCCGGAGTTATTTAAATTTAAACCACGTTTTTTTTCCTAAACCTAACTAAGTAGTTTGTTGCCCAAGCCTAACCAAATCGATCCAAAACCTAACTGCGCAGTTTTATTTTGAAAAGACTGGAGCGGAAATTGACACGTGCGTCACGTGTTGCGGGACATTCGTAGGAAAACGCACAAAAAATAAGTTTTTGAAAGTCGTGCTGAGCGTCACAAAGAAAAAGGGAAATTCTTGTCTAAGTACACGAATCAGATAGATTACATTTTGTGACTACTTCACGAGCTGCCGTGAGTCTGTGTTGTTCATCCAGTTAGCTGAGGATCCCCTGGCAGCTCTCAAACTAAACTGGTCCCTGAATATCCAGTAAAGCCAGCCAATTGTTCCCCAAACACCTTCAACCTCCTTGATACTCCCCACTCTGACCCTGCGTCACACTCATATAGCAACCCCGAAACCACTGTCACAACCACACACAACCCCCCCACCAAACAATACACATCACGGCTACCAATCCCCCGCAGCTCCACACACACCCAAACACTCCCACATGAATACACTCACCACCACCATCAAGCTGTCCCCCCCCACCCCAACCCTTCAATCCCCCCGACCCTGACACACTAGTTCTCCTGCAGTGGAGAGCGGGTGAAACCTCAGCCCTCTCCTCTCCAACCCCAGCTAGTAATGAACAAATTCACTGCACATTACTCTGGACTTGATCTCTAGCAAAATAGTGCTGGAACAAACAATTTGGTTTGTCAACACCTTTCTCTGGACTCCTCCATCAATGTCAGGGGTCCAAATTTAAACAGCAAAGTGCATTTGACTGCAGGACCCTGAGCTGATTAGACTTCCCAGCTCAGCGAATTGCTCTAGACAGGACGGCGGCTCTGATTGCTAACCCGGCTTGAAAATAGTCTCCGCTGCCCCGGGATTAGCATGAATATTTTGATATAGATCGATAAGCAATCTCCACTCCATAAGAAATGCCAGCAGCCTTCATTTGGCTGATCAAAGGCACATCAGCCGGCGGGCGACAGCTGGCTATTGTTTTTCAGCCCGGGCTATGTCGAGGGGAGCGAATCCATGGGAGGGATCCACAAGCGCGGCTCCACTACTCTTCCCACCTAATCGTGGAAACAATCACTGCTTCACAGGATCCCATCTCCCAGGGATGAACCCACTCAAATGAGGGAGGCAGAGGGCCCGACCGCAGGGGGACAGAGTTCATTACTGCTGTGGTCTCACACCGCTCGGCCACCGGGTGCTGCTGACCCGGAAGTAAAGGCTGGGTCAGCAATCAATCTGTTTACCTTCTCCGCAACTAAACGCATTTCATTGGATTAGACAGTAGGCTGACCAAGGGGGTCGAGGTGGATCACACTGTGCTTTTGGGCAGCAGCAAAGTGAGAAACCATTTTTATGAGATTTACATTCAGTGGGAGCTTTTTAAAGCGGACAGGAGATTTGGTGCAGACAAAAGGACGACACAATGTGCCTTCATCAGCAAGCTTCCATCTGCAACGTCCATAAAACCATGCGCACATCCACAGCAGCCGCTCTCAAATACATTAGAAACGTCTGTGTCTTGCATACCCTTAACAGCAGCAGCGGCGACTGGACTGATCACTCCCCTCACAACACTAACCCCACTGATTTGCCAGACCCCATAAAAGGGCGCAGGTGTGACCCAAGCATTTAGCAGTTAACTAGTGTGGAGTGAGACCACACGCCACTGACAGACTGGAGGCTCCCACACGAGACCAATATGAGAGGCTGAAGAAAAAACCAACGGAGGGAATAGTGCACCTATTGTAAATTGCAGGTTTAATTCATTAGGAAGTGTCACTTTATTCCGGGGCAGCCTGAGCAGGCCGATTAAAAAGTGGTAATCAGGATTAATTAGGAGAATATATACGTGAGGATTAGCAGGCCTATCCCCTGCATGGCCCAGCAGCTCTCCCTTCTACCATGCATCTCTCTTTCTCTACTCTATATTCCTCTATTACCCTCCCTGTCTGGTGAGAATTCAGCTCTACTGCCCTCTTTCTCACATTCTTCTCTCTCTAGCTCTTTTATTCACCGGCCCCTCCACTCCTCTTTTTCCCCTCCCTCATGGCGTTTATGACTTATCTTTCAACCTACACAACACAACTTCTGATTACCTGGGCTTTTAGCAAACGCTCAGGGTATGCCTTCTTTGGTAGAGGTGACACTTTATGGCCACTTGTAGGTCTTCCATAAAAAAAAAAAATGTTTTTGAACCTTTGCTTGATTCTGAAATTCAGAAAATTATATCAAATATGTGTAATTAAAAGCTAACTCAGATTGCATCGGAGTCATATATCTTGACAAAAATAAAGTCATAGTTTTAGCCAGAGAAATGGACAATCAATATCTTTGTGTTAAAAAACAAAATACAGTTTTACATAACAAAATAGAATATTCTCTGTTTATGTTTCGTTTGTTGTAAAACTTGGATAATGCAAACTTTCACCTGTGTTTTGTCTTGAGGGCACAAAACAGTCTGCCAAAATTGTTTGGAAGTCTTACATGAAGCCTTAAACAAGTTGGACTGATTGACTGTCTGAAGTTGAAATGATTACAAAGGAAATTCAAAAAGACTCAATAACCCACATTAAACTTGGCGGTCAGCTAGTGGAATGATATTTTTGAGTGTTTTTACACAGCTATGACTGCATTGACTTTACTGTGATTTTGATATTTTATGTAAACATGTTTATTAAGGGTGTAAACAAATATCAGAAATATTATGTTTTGTGATACTGTATCGATTCTCAAAAACACTAACCATTTTTAATTAATAGTTTACATGCAAAAATTAACTCAGTCAATACTTTATTTAATTTGCAAAGAGATATGCCCTCTCAAAGTAGTGCTATGATGTTGGATATTACAAGGACTGTGATAGATACAAATGCAGACACCACTGTTCTGATTGCATTAAAAAAAGGAAACTTTTTTTACTCAGGTTTTATGCATATAGTGGTGTGTTTATACTATGAACGTTTTCCTACAATTAGTTTTAAAAAATCATAATATATCGCCTCGCTAACAGTATCGCATTATATCGCAATATATTGAATCGTAACCCCTGTATCATGATACATATTGTATCGCCAGATTCTTGCCAATACACAGCCCTAATGTTTATATGCTTTCTGAAATAAAAAAAAAAAATGTTTTGTTTTGTTTTTGTATTTTGCAGAGGCACTTTAATGAATAAAAGGGAAAGGACATAAATCTGGGAAAAGTGTGGGTGTATTATATTAATTTGATCATCACTTAACAGTATTAATTACCTATTTATTTATTTATTTACAACATTCAGCAAAAAATATACCGCTAAAGCTGCTGCAGGATGAACGCCAGATAGATGCAGAACAGATGCATAATGGGAGACTTTAACACTAACAACCACTTGATGTCATCACAAATTTCAGTCAGGCCCCCTCTGGCCAGATTTATTACTGAAATCTCCCAAACTGCTGGTTTATCACAGTGTTTATATTATTACTTCAACATGTTTCAGTTAACATAACCTTGAATCACTGCAGTTCAAGTGCGAGGATGGGCTGTTTTGCTTGCGGTGCAGCCCATCATTGATGTTAGCAGATGACGCATGCCCTGTTCTTTGGCACCGGCTCAGACCAAATCTTTCATCCCGCTCGCCTCTCGAGTGTGGTCGGGGTGGCCCTTAACATTTGAGCTTGAATAGAAAATTCAACAACAAGGATTTATTTTTTATTTTGGTTCAATGAGAAAATAATATAGCTGGCAGTAGACCTCAGTGTTTTTAGTTAAATCTGTGAGCAGAAGATACAATTTTGGTTACATCAGTTTGACTTTCAGGTGGCCGCCTTCGAGACCAGAGTGGTAGAATATAGACAAGGTCAAAACACACATAAAAATGCATCAAGTGCTGTAGACTAGTTCACATTCAAGCCCGTTGGAAAGTGTCACTGCAAGGACTAAAATGATCAGACCACACACGGTGGCCAAAAAAAAGCAATAACAAAAACAGAAGAGTGTATGACAAATCTGTCAGTGCTCATCTATAACATTTGTAAGTGAAATATAAACCGTATACTACAGTATGAAGATGTTACTGTTAACTGAACCTAGACCAGCGGAATGACTTAGACAGGCACTAAACAAGTCAGGAAGTGCCTATTAGATGCAATCAACAGGGATACATTATAAGCAGTTTAGATATTTCCTCCTCGTCCGATACTTACAAACACAGTTTACTTCACTGTGCAATCTAATGATTTTTGTGGATCTGAAAACAGGTTTGGGTGAAGCTGAGGACTTAAATAATAGCAGGAGTGGTATTGAACCTCTTCGAAGAAGATCAAATGCAGCTTTCATTAGTTTAGTACAGCGCCAGGGCTCATTGATGACTTGTCAGACAGTCTTCCCTTCAATACGCAGCGAGAGGCTCTAAAAATCATCCTTTTACTGAGCCCTCTCGGCTGTAAATTCAGCCCGGCTCGATACTGCTCCCCCCACCCCCCCTCTCTAAACCTCCATTATTTCTTACCATGGATTAACCCTATGCTGCTGATCAAAAGGAAGCTTCTCCGTGTATCTGCTCGGGCCTAGACCCTTCCATCCATTAGCCACTCATAATGAAATCTTCAACTTATTATTATGGAAAAATCCATTGTTTGTCCACAGGTACCATATTTAGTGGGAGAGCATGATCTTCCGGAGGATTAAGGAAATGCTTCAGGGGGTTTTGCTGCTCTTCAGAGAGAAGGAGGAGGGTGATGGGGTGGGAAAGGGGAGGGGTGAGATTGCCTCACAAAATCAGGGGTCTTATGCACCTTTTGTGGGGTGAGACTGTTTCCAATTAAGACAGCATGAGCCACACAATATCACATTGTCACGCAGTAAACAGAGCTCTGCTTCCCACAGAAATAGGATTGCATCCCCCCTTTAGGGGCTAATGACTGTGTCACTGTCCTATTTTCCTGCACCGCCTGAACAACTTAATACAGACATAACCTGCACGAGCATCAAAGCGTGCTGAACTAGCATGAGATACTGATCATATTTAGGCGCCGTGTTCAAGATTTGACCCGTGCATGACTACTATCCTTACTCGTTGTCGCTGCATTAGCCTGCCCCTTGTGTTTGAAGTGTACTTACAGTAAATATGATACATACACCAGGGCTAAAAGCTTTACATAAAACTGTCCTCAAAGAGCATATTAACCCATCTTTGTTTACAAGAGACAAGACGGAGAAAAAGACAATTTGGCACAATGGTCGTAAAATGCGGCGCTCCCCACCTCGCTGGCATGCACACACACACACGGCAGCACACACTCTGCAGACATAACGCAGACACGAGGCTAAATCACAAGGGACGGGAGCATTTAAGACAGAGTGTCACATTTCTATGTAATAAATAGCAGAGATTGATTTGACCTCCCAGCCAGGTCCTGCAGTTTACTTATACACGAGTTAAGAAAAATGGAAGCTTGGACTCTCTGGGGATCCCTTGGAAGGAAATCAGATAGCCTGTTGTGGGTTTAAGGGCCGCGGCGGTCCAGCAGGGTCAATATGGTCCTGCTATCAGGCGGCCCACCTCTCTACCAGATGAGAGGACCAAGCCTCAAACATCTCCAGCTGTTACCTCAGCTCTGGGTACAGAGACGAGCAACAGAGAGGAGAGGAAGGTCAAAGGGCTTTTGTTACGGTTTCTTCTGGGACCTATCTTTTGCATTATTCACAGTTGCCCACTGCCCTCATATTCCAAATACAGCCATTTTTCCCACCACTTGCTTTAGAGGGCAATAAGACAATATGATCCGTCATCCATTTATAAGCAAGCTAAATCAAAATACAGTGAAAAGAAAGGTACAGGCAGTAAACTTCTCAGTGAATTTGCCAAAGATCCGTCTCCAACACGACATCTCAGGAGCTGCCCCGAGGGCGGGAAATGAGAGTATAGATACCAGCAGGTGTAAAGTCAGATCCCAATTTCCAGCACATCACCGGAAGGCAAATGGCTTCTTCCTCTTCTACAGCGCATATCTGCAACCTTAAACAGGGGGGCGGTGTCTCTGCAAGCATTTACGGTGACATAAGGGGAGGAAATTGCCTCAGACACGGAGCAAAAATGTATGTACGTCTGGCACCCAGCTGCAGGACGGAGCTCCTGAAACACACCGTCTGCCATACTGTATATACCACACTATATACCACCACCTTACCACTGTTTTAAGCCACGCACCTGTGCCCCTCGTATCCCGAGAACACCATGGGTATAGTAGTGAACATAACATCAGAGACTGAACTCATAATAAGAGAAAGTGGTCCACCTCAAACAAGAGTGAAAATACACAGAAGCTGTTCCCAAACAGCAACATGTGGTGCCCATAAACCCCACATCCTCTTTAGAGTAATTATATTGCTACAGCCACATGAATTATCAATGACGCAACGCCGAGTGACAACATCTTCAAAATATGTCAGCCCCACCAAACAGGAGCTACCAATTCAGATGACTCCAGTTTCCATTACAGGGTTGGTGAGAGCTAAAATAACAACTGAGGAATGTTGAAAGAGTTATCTATGTATCTATTTTTCTGCCTGCCAAACGCCTACTGGACTCCTACCACCTCAAATGGCACTACTCCTTGATGCCCTTGTGCTTTCACCCCTCTGGCAACATGTATGTGCATGTCAGCAGGGTGTGCAACAAACATTTCTAACTACACAAAATGCCAAAATATGAACTTTCTACTATGTGATTCAACAAAGATATGGCCTCATTACCAGGGAAATAAGCAAGTGTCTTTCATTTTGAAGCGAGTTTACACACCGTTAACACTGCAGGAAACGCTGGAATGCTGTGAACACATTGGCCACTATTGACTACCCCAGCTTGCTTTCCTCTCGGCTCTGCAGAACGGAGGGGAAACCAGCCAGTGATGAACGATGGCAGCGCAGTCAATGAAAAATCAACTGGGAAGCACAAAGCTCTTAATGCTCAGCCATATTGGCTGCTGACGGGAGCAAATAACATCAGCATAGCACTTACAGAGACCAATCATACATTTCCACCAGCAACGACACAGGTTCTGGACCGCAATAAATTCTTTCCCCTGATTAAACAGTAAATTCTGCATGCCTATCAGGGTCCCATTAAGTGGGGGGGGGCCTGCTTTCAAAAACATCATTAATCAAGCGGGAGATATGGAGCGAAATATCAGTCATCGATTGTAACTGCTTATGACAGTTTACACAGCTTTATATCTGCAGGGAGTGCTCGCTGATCTATCAATTACCAGCAGCCCTTACCGCATGCTAATTGTGCATTTTCCCCTCTAATGCATTTGCACTGTTATCTTATAGGCTAATGAAACCAAACAAATCAATAAATATAAATTATACATGCAAAGATGTACTGCTGTGAACATAAAGCCTCTAATTAATTGCACTTGATTAATTTATATACTTTAATTATCTCTCCTAGCTGCAGATGGCATAAATATCTGGACAATCTGCTTATTGCTATGTCAGTCATAAAACGGCAGACGCAGTGAAACTATTAGGTGAGGCCAGCTTTGTCACTGGAAAACACACAGTTGCTGACATAAAAAAAGCCTCGCCTCTGAATAATTTAAAGGGAGCAAATTGCCAGACAATGCAGGGCTCGGGACTGTTGTAATTTCTTTGCTGGTTTGTTATGGTGATGTCCATTTTGCATGAGCAGAGGCAAAGCTCACCGCTACATGCTTAGTTTCCGTGCTTTATGTCTTTTTCCTAAATGGTCGGGCTGACACGTTTATGCAATTTCTCCGTACAAATTTCAGTAAAGCATTTGTGGTTAAGTGAAACGGAGCATCACATAGTGGAAGTAATATCTGCTGAAACTCATATTTACTGTGTTTACTGTATGTCTGCAGAACTTCCACACAGTTTTTACACAATTAAATTTCAATTAAGGCACATTATTGAAAGCAGTTATGACTTTCTTCAGCCAGTGTGTGTGCATGTGTGATCTATGAGATGCGGCTGCTTCTGTTTAAACTCTTTAGTTAATTGGTAAACAGCCGGTTAGCATTGTTAGCATTCTACATTTAAACCAATTGCTATGCAAAGCCACAAGCTTGCATGAGTTTCAAGCCTGTTCAAGGGACAATATTACTGTATATTGTCTGGTGAAGAAAATAATTTAATTCAAAATTACAACATGTAATCTCAATATAATGCAACAAACCTAATGCAGCCGCATTGAAAAGCAGTGCTATGATACTGCAATGTGCTGCAATGAGCACAAAGTTAAGTATGAAGAGGAGTTGGCCAAATAACTTGCCTTGCGAGGGTGCACGAGGGAAAGATAGCGAGGCTTCTGGGGGTTTACATCTTGATGCTGCTAATGAGAGTGTTTTTAGTATAATTACCCCAACAGGGTGCTTGGCAGTATAATTACCAGAAAGACATTACAGAGGAACATTAGTGTGTCCAGGTACAGTAAATATGTCGAGATACAAGGTGACGAGGTCTGCTCTTTTTCTGAGGCGGGATCTTTTCTAAACAAGCTGTTATTTTTCCCACATGTGCCAAACTGTTAGCGGGGGAAAATTACAGTTACACTTCATCCTTGAAACAATAGCAGGTTCCCAGATCTTTACATCTAAAAGTTTTAAATGTGGAACTGGAAAAAGCGTGTGAACATTTGAATTTTGCAATGTGGGTGAGTCAAGCGGGAGTCCAAACAATCGGGATTTTATGGCAGAGACTCGAATTGCAGCAAATCAGCTGCTCACAGTTGAATGTACTTTATGAAGTAAGCGAATACCTGGCAGGGATGTCTAGCACTTTTGTGTAGGCGACTCCAGACATATAGTTTAGACCACATAAATGCCACAATGCCTGTAAAAACACCTGGACTTTTTGGCCCTGACTTCAAACATTGTCTGTGTGCACTCTATTTACCCTTACAGACCTTTCATGTGGTCAGGTTTTTAAAAAAATATTCTCATGCCATCATAGCTGAATGTATGAAATCTGAAACAAGTATGGAATTATTATATGTACACTATTTGCAGATGCGTGGATGCAGGTCAGTCCTTTCTTACTGCCCAGTTGAGATTGAAGTGTTGTATTGTTGTTTATACATAGTTAAATGAACTGTGTGTAGCATTTAGGGGGATCTATTGGCAGAAATGGAATATAATAATAAGTATGTTTTCTTGTACCTAAAAATAAGAATTGTTGTGTTTTTGTTACCTTAGAATGAGCCGTTTATATCTACATACGAGTGGGTCCTCTTCACGAAGCAGGCTGCCATGGTTCTACAGTAGCCCAGAATAGACAAAGCAAACACTGGCTCTAGATAGGGACATTCACGTTTTTGCGTCGGTCACCATAGTTCTCCTACACGCTTGGCACATGGGAGAAGATTTCGAAGTTTCAGTTGGTTGCAATTTGCAACCTCACCGCTAGATGCCACCAAATCCTACACACTGCACCTTTGAGTGGGGAGAACTGGGGAAAAAAACACTGGAAACAATAGAGCAAACTGCAGCTCAACAGGATGTCTCACATAAAACAAATGGTCATGTTATAAAAATATATTATGAATATATTATAATATATTATAATATAATATAATATAATATAATATAATATAATATAATATAATATAATATAATATAATATAATATATACATTTAAAGCTAGTGAAGATACTGGTATCATATGAAACTAGAAAAACCTAAGGAATACATTGGTACCAACCATGTCATGATAGCTTGTCACGAAGGAGGCTAAATAACAATCCAAACTTGGAAAAGGAAAAACTGGCATGGCCATTTTCAAAGGGGTCCCTTGACCTCTGACCTTAAGATATGTGAATGAAAAAGGGTTCTATGGGTACACACAAGTCTCTCCTTGGGCAAGTCATAGTCAAGTCAGCACACTGACACACTGACAGCTGTTGTTGCCTGTTGGGCTTGAGTTTGCCATGTTATGATTTGAGGATATTTTTTATGCTAAATGCAGTACCTGTGAGGGTTTCTGGACAATATTTATTTTTCATTGTTTTGTGCGGTTAATTGATTTCTAATAATACAAATATACATACATTTGCATAAAGCAAGCATATTTTTCCACTCCCATGTTGATAAGAGTATTAAATACTTGACAAATCTCCATTTAAGGTACATTTTGAACAAATAAAAAATGTGCAATTAATTAATTGCAATTAATCATGGACAATCATGCAATTAATCATGATTAAATATTTTAATCGATTGACAGCCCTAATATATTGTATTTATATATATAAATATATATATATAAATATGTATATATACTAAATATATATATATAGCTTGACATATATTGTCCTTGTACGTGGTGTCCTTGTATGCTGTAAATTCCTCTACTTTTGTGGTATTTGGTAATTAAATTGATTGATTCAAATATAAGTCCTGTTTGACAACACATCCACAACCCCAACTAGAAATACACCACAACCATATAAACAGAATTTGGGGATAGAAGCACAATTCCTCAGACAGTGTGTCTTTACTTTATCTTCCCTCCCCTCAGAGCCGAGACTTTTAATCATCCCGATATGATTTAGTCACTTTTAAACAATAATGATCACGGAAGCGGCGTCATTTGGGAGGAGGTGATCAATCAGAAGCTCATTCAGCTTTAATTCATGTAGATGCACACCTAATACTCATTACAAAGATGCAATTTCCAGCCAGTCAGCGTAGATTAATGGGGAACCGTCTCTCCTAGTGTTTCTTTGCGCAGTGCCATGCCTCCAGCAGGATGGATGACTTTCATACAGACAGAACTGGTCCACAGGCTCATTTATTTAATAGACATGCTTATGACAAACTGGTTAACTGAAAACATACTCATCAGAGAGCAATCAAAATGACACACGGCAGAGGTTTTCTTTGGTGATTTTATTGTTTCGGTTTGACATATTAACAGGATTTGAGTCACAAATGTTTCCATCCAAAATATTTAACAGAATGTGTGTTTCTTTTCATTCTTCATAACCTGAATAATTTCATCTCAGAAATCTGTATATCCATATTAGACATTTCACGCTAATTCCAATTGTTGTTAAAAAATCATAGAATATTCTGTCCTCCAAAGAACAGTGTTGTGAATAAAGGCTTCAATATTATTATTCTTTTTATTGAGCGGATTTTACGTCAATATATAGAGACTATTTTGTTGAGATTTTGTCCATTATTTAGTCTGTTTTGTAAAATCATATTTTGTAAAACATGTTTCTCAAGTTCTCCACAGTTATCTAAATAGAATAACTGGTTTCAAGTGGTTTTGTGTCATAAATAGACTGAAAGTTTATTTCTTCTTCAAATATCTCATTATGGAATAAAACTTTACAACTGTTTACGATTCAAGACATAAATAAAGAATTTTGTTTTGAAAACTTGCCCCAGGTATTAGGGTCACTGTGAGGATGAAGTATTTAAGATTAAGAGAAAAACAACAACAACAACAAGATATGAATGTGTGTGTGTGTGTGTGTGTGTGTGTGTGTGTGTGTGTGTGTGTGTGTGTGTGTGTGTGTGAGTGTGAGTGTGAGTGTGTGTGTGTGTGTGTGTGCGTGTGTGCGTGTGCGTGTGTATCTACACATTAGAAACTTAGCTACGAGTCCCTCTTTGGTAGAACTGTGAAACGCATATAGTCACACTTCTGCTTCTCAAAATTAACAAAAAGAAAAAAAGAAAAGATTAGAAAAAAACACAATTTACACTTTTCACTTAATCCTAGCAAATAAAAGTTTGGGTTTTTGGTTTGATTGTCAAAAACATTTATTTTGAAAAAATCTCAACAAACTCAGCAACATGTCTTTCACGAAAAAAGGAAGTTATTTAGTTTAATCCAAAGACGTTGAGGTGAACCATTTTCATCAAAATAGTTACATGAAATCTCAATTTGATCACACTGTTCTTGTGTTTGATGTTAAGCTATTTTGTTAGACATATGTGCTTTTAACAAAAAACAAATATCTATGAATTTTCTTGTCATTTATTATTCTAATTAAACTTACAGTACACTTACGTAAACCCATGCAAATAATTTATATTTACAATACGTCTCTCCGGTGTCCTAATAAGTAGATACAAATGAGCATTGAGATTTTATTCAAATACAAATTAAGCCTTAATTAAATAAAGAGGTACACACTATCACACTGAATTACTTAATGAGTCTGAAAATTGCAGAACATTCCCCTAGAGTATTTCACACACTTTCAGCATTATTTTAAAGTATGATTTCCATTTCCAGGTCAGGCAGAAGAGGAGAGAGAAAGATGAACTAGAGAAAAAACTGGTAAAATGTATAAATTGTGCAGTTTTGTCTTCCTTCGTATGATCAGCTGTGGCTGGTGGCATGGCTGAGGGGGGATTACAGCATGGGGAGAGCCTATCCTGAGGAGCTCCAGGTGGCTGGAGCCCTGGGCTATGTCACTGGCTGTGGGTTGGACCAGCATCCCTGCCCATCGCCCTCCCCTTCCTCTTCCCTATATCCTCCTTCTCCCTCAGCAGGCCCAGCCATCCATCCTGCATTAATTGGGTTTGGTGCTGGAATCCCCCTCTCACGGCACACGCTCACGTCCAACCACCAGCCGTAAAGACAAGCATGTTTAGCGCAACAATTATGATAATTGCTGCAGAGCACTCAGCTAAGGGAAAAAGCAAATCTGATTAAAGGCCCTTCTGCATGATCAAATATTAATCTGATGTGTCTTCACTCTGACCTGGCTTGGAACATAAGAAGCTCTTATGGTCTTATGCATTAACAGATTTGCACAGGCTGGACTCATAGCAACTAATAATATTGGACATGCAAGTCTGAGCGCTGACGAAATCTGCTGAGAGCAGAATCCACTTAGAATAAAACTAAATAAAAATAGCAAAGGATATTGATTGGACTAAGCTTTATGACGACTCAATTATTGCAAATTAGAAATGACAGTAAACACCTATTAGTGCAAAATTCTTAGAACCACCTGTTGAACTGGACTGAACACAACAAGCTGGTCTAAACCTTTAAGCTCTGTTTCTGCTATATGTAGACAAACATTCACACACACCCACACACACAGCTCCACCTGCGTCATTTACTCGGAAGAGTAAATCTTTGTTTTTTGGGGGGCTTTTTTTTAGAAAAGATGAAAAAAAACAGTTTGTCCCTTTTTTAAATTAATTCCTTAATAATTATAATAATAATTATAATAATTATTATTCTCTTATCCAAATTAATTAAATGTGAAATCGCACAAGGTATTTTTACACACACCACTACAATTTTTTAATCTTTTTTTAACGTCATTTTTTAAGACTTACATTAAAGTTAGGCTTAATTGTGGAAAAGTTATTTTATAAAAATAAGATCATGGTTTCACAGGGAAATAAAAAATAAAATTCCTCAGTGAAGTGAGTTTGTCACCGTACAGCGCATTCCTCCAAGATGCCGCTTTTCAAAAACGGTGGCTGGAAAAAGCAGCGAAAAAATGCTGCCTGAAGTTTGTAAAAGTTTCTCCCAAAAGGTTGTATTTAATCACTGTCACAGAGCGCGTTTATACAACGTTTATCAAGATCAGAGGGTGTTAGAAAAACTTTAAAACGTGGACAAAAACTAGAAAAAAATATCCGTAAAATGTATTTGAAAATACATTTTGTAAAATTATCAAATCCAATTTCATACATCGATGAACATACAGTATCAATGATTCGGCAGCACCCATGAAGTCCAGTGGGTTCGTCAGATTTAACTTCCCAGCCTATAGTAAAGAGTAGAGAGCAAGCAATAAACAAGATGGCCATGAACCAGACAGCAACTGGCAGTTTAAAGGAGATTACAATGATATTAAATCAACACAAATACCCCGTATTTAACAACGCAAAACAGCTTGTAAGAATCATTGGATTATGAATCTGGATTACATCTCTACATCCCTATAGGGAGGAAGGGGGGGGATTCCACATGACCTAATCTACTTACAAAGCATATTTAACTCACTATGATTTATAAATAAGATAAGGCTTATTCCGATGTCAAATCTTAATTCAAAACATATTGTTTACTCTGTTGAGCATTAGTGCAACAGATGTCCCCGCCGCCCGCTGCTCCTCCCCAAATAAATACATTTCAGTATGAAAATAAAACAGAGTATCTGTGAGATGTGTGTGCTGTGTGTGTAATGGGCGAGGAATGTGCAACTGAATAACGCAAACCACAGGACACGCCAAATAACATTAATACATACAGTACAATACATGTACACAGTGCATGGCTGTACACAGCACCAGTGATGAGCAACTCTCAGAACACAAAGTGAAGGCTGTAAAATCTGAACATTAAACTTAATAACATAAACTCACTTATGGGAATTTCTAATTACATTCTAATTAGATTTCTAATTAATTGTACAAACTTTATGACTGAGAATGTAAAGGCTTTCGTGGCGCTTTAATCAAATTTTATGCATGTACTCATGCCGGCTCTTGATTCTAAGAACTCAACACTCTCAGAGTTGAGATCTTCTTTCTTTTCAAGTACATTATGGGTTTCCAGAGCATATTAATCTTTGAATAACAAATTGGAAATTAATTTTACCACCTTTTTTTTTTATTATTGAATCTCTAAAGTGATACCGAGTAATCCACTGACGCCATGCATTTAATTTAGAGCATAGTTCTGTGAAACAAGTCTAAGACTGTTTGTGAGAATGATCCTTCCTGACTAATATGAGATTAACCCAGATGCTTTGTGCAGGAATACAAACACACTCACTGCTAGCTTGATGGCAAATGCATAGAAATACCACACATTGATAACAGTGCAAGGCTCTACACAGTTAGAATAAGAATGAAGGTATATTCAATACAATTCCTAAATATTTAGAAGCGGGCAGCCGTAGTGAAGCAACTGTTCCAGGCCAAAGTAAAAGTATTCCAGAAAATTAAACATGCATATATATATATGTATTTTTCTGTGGGGGAAACCAGAGCAATCTGAGGAAACTCACACATACATGAGTGCATGATATAAACTCCACACAGACAAGAGAAGTTTTAAACCTGAGAGAATGCTATCTCCTGATTAGCAATGTGCTGGCTGGTTTGCAATACTGCTGGGAAATGGAAAAAACATTCATGTACAGTGCACATAGAAGTACAAAATAAATAAAACAAAAGGAAAAGTGTACCCACGGACACATTTTTATAAATAAAAACACTAGCTTCACTTTAATTCTAAAGGAAAATACTGTTTTAAAAATGTCTTAAAATTGAAGAATTGGAGTGAAAAATAAACAATCACACAAGAAACTCTGTTTTGCCCGATCTACCTATTACAGTGGGAGCAGTATTTACTGTAAATGATGGGCTTGATCTGCTCAAATACTACAACACTGACAAACAAACAGTGCAGGCAGAGCAGGACCAAACAATTCGCAAAAGATAAAACATACCGAGAAAGTAATAATTACAAGTTGTACAATTATTTCAGAATGACACCACTGACATACTATGTGTAGAATTAACTTATATATTTAGACTATGGCTATAGAAAATACTGACAAGCTTCCTATTAAAATTGTATATTGAGAAAACTCAGTCAACAGTTTAATCATCATCCTACATCAGGCCATTATTTGACTGCAAGTAACCATAGTAACATAACTGATGCTTTACACTACGTTAATGGTTAAGCTCGCTTACAAGTTAACAAACATAGTTCAGCCAGTGATCCCATTAGCCAAAACCAGTGAAAATGGATGATTTATATTCTGTTTTTTTTTCTTTTTCTGTGTTAATTAGCTGTGGTTTAAGTGTGAGAATGTAATGTACTGTATTTTGAAAAAGAAAATAATGCACGTGGTGGAGGGACTGCCACTTCACTTCCTGTTATGCTGTTCTTTGCCTTGTCTGCTTACGTATAAGCATAAATCATGGTAATTTAAAGAAAAGTAATATTTAGTACCATCTCTCTTTTTTGAGGATAAAAATACTTGTAAATGTAACAAAGTGACACGAAACCAGAGGAGTGAGCTCATGTTTGGCCAGAGAAAAACAGTATGTTATTCTTCTCCTCTGAGTAGAGCAGGCCCTACTACTGTCAGCCTGCGGTCAGTCCACAGCCCAATCTAAACACTGAAATGGGAGAGGAGATTGAGTATTATCATGGCACGCTGCATTGCACCCCGACGCCACAGACTGACCAGTGTTGGAGTGACCACAGCTCATCTGCCTGCATGGGAGAAGGTCAGTAATCCTTCCTGGACGCTCGAGGAAGAGTGACAGCTCCGAGGCGGAGTATCCTTTCTGAGCCACGTGTGACGATATGTGAACAGAAGAGTTCTTCTCTGCTATCTACGCATGTCTCTTGTTCTGTCCTCTCACACAATTGGATTATAGCAGCACCCCTCTAATTCTGAACAGTTCCCAAAGATTTAATATGCCACCGGAATTTGATATATGACTTAATTTAGATGGAAACCTCATGACATACGGCTTGTGACCTCCTGTTGAAACCCTCATTAACTCTTTGTGCGCATATTAATGCTTTTGGACCTGTACTTAGATGATGATTTAAAAAGCTTCATGAAGTTTTATTTGTTGTAGTTATAAATTACTTCCATTAAAAAAATGTAACGCAAATAATTAGCTGTGAGCAACAAATTATAAATAACTTCAAGAATAGTAATGTTTACAATGTGTTTTATTTGTTTTGTTATTTTGCTATATTTTGATGGTGATAAAAAAAACTACTTTGTTAGACTTTGAAAGAGAAACCGCCAATAACATTTTCTGTAATTCACTGACGCAATTAATTCCACAATTTTTCTCGTCTTTGGGCAACAAACTGTTTTATAGTTGTGCATAAATACGCCTAAACATGTCTTACAAACCAACGGAGCAACAGGATTACATTTAAACATTTAAATATGAGTTTACCAAGTTTCAAAGATTCCAGATGTAAGTGTTTCAAAACGTTTATATTATGTCATATATTGTTTTTGGGGAAATTTTGAATGAGCAACATAAGAAAAACTTTTTTTTTCAATCGCCTTGATTTAATTTTCTGATATTTTTTAGTAAAGTATTTTTAACACAATTAATAGAATATATCAGTTTGTGAAACATAGTGGCGATATTAGTTATTTGTGAGAATGTGTATACATTACATGCTAACAATAATGTCTTTTAGTCCTTCATGCACTCATTGCTGCCATGTTGTTGTTTTTTTTTCACACTAATGTAACTTTTAAAAATAACTATCAGATAAAATTTAAAAAAGGAACAAACATATCATTAAGAGTGAAATAATATCTAAAACTATTTCCAACCACTTTATTATAAAAAAAATCCCATTATTAAATCTAATTCTGCAATCAGTGGAGGTGTGCTACTACAAGTGGCTGAGGTTTATTTGCACTTTGGTGCACATGGAGGCCGGGCAGGTGCACGCAGCCCACCGTGGGGTATCAGGTATCCCCTTGGCCTAGGCCTCTCCCATTTGTCATGGTGAATGAGTGGTCTGCCTGACTGCACTTTCTCATTCCATTTCCTCCCAGGCTGCGCTGAGGCCCTACCACCCACTGTACGCTGTCATTTCTTTAACCCCTTTTCCATTCACATGAAGTGTGGGCAATAATGCTCTCTCACATTCCTCCTTTCAATAGCTTACACGCTACGGTCCCCCACCTCTACCTCCCCAACACACCCCCAACTCACCGTCCCCCCCACCCCCATCTACGCACACACACACCTCTCTTCTCCTGGTCAGCCTACACCTCCCCTAATGGTGTGAAAAGCAAATGTTATCCATTTGAAGTCACAGGTGTTCAACGAAAACAGTGATTCAATAAAAATAATGACGCTAATAATAATTATGTAAAGAAAACAAAAGAAAAAAGGAGAGGAGTAATTGAAATACTCTTTTTAAATATATTTAGCTATGACATCAACATAACCTATTTCTTCAGTTAGAAACAACAAGGCCCTGGCAGATGCTCATAAGCTTAATTATTAACCTCTTTACACTCTCTGCTCACCCTCTCCTCTCCTCTCAGTCCACTTCTGAAGAAAGATGTTATCGCTGCTCTTACTTACGTCCATAATGCCTCCCACCATCCATGCTAGCTGTGATATTTGGCTCAGCCATCCTACCCACCATGTTCCACAACAGTAAAAAGCCCCAACACACTGAGCCCACCGGCACCCTCTCTGCAACTGTGAGAGGCAACTGGAATGGAAAACATTGTCTGTTCCTACTCAGCGAGGGGAAAAAATAGCTGGAGCACAAATAAGGGTAATTGCAGAACACCCCGAGCTCATCCTATAAAAGAAACTTTGCTTCTTTCCTTTTTTTTCCTGCATAAAGAAAACCAGGAAATCTCCACTTATTTCAACAAACATTTGCCTCAACTCAGGAACTAAGCCGGACTTTTTTTTTTTTCTTTTAAAAAGTGTGCGGTGCATGTCTGTGTGAGACCCGGAGAGCATATGTTGTCTAGCTCCACTAGAGATGCAGTGTAAAGAGATTGCAGCACCATCTGCTGGCAAAAAGAAAACAATGAGAGATGAAGTAGGGAGGAAAAGTTTGAGAGAAGTTGGAAGAAAGATGGGTTCAGAGTGAGTGTTTCGGGTTTAATACCCACTGGGTCACTCATTCTATATGTACTCATGGTACTTCGGATAAAAACACCAACATGACTGCATGAGGAAGACCCAGACAGTGGGAACAAGCAGTGTGTGTGTCAGCATCATAATTCAACTTCAAATCACCAACTCGGAGAGGTAAAAGTTCACGGAGGCCTCTTCCTCACATCACATTCATAACTCTGACGACCACGAGATGTATAAACAACCTTTTTTACATCCTTGCCCTCATTTCCTTCAGTGGATCCCGTGGACAACTAATAACGAGTTAATCAGCCTGATTGCACATTCATCACTGTGATCCGTCGCTTTTTTTTTCAGCTGACGAGGGGAAGCATGTTTTACTTGGGAAATGAAATATTTCGTGACCTGTTGCTTTTGCCCTTACACTGGAGACAGAGGCCCTACAGCTGAGTAAACAGCAGGGCTGCATAGTGGACAGGTAACAACTAGTGCCCAATCTCCTCAGCACTGACCATTAAAACATTGTTACCCTGGATACAGGGTTCATAATTTAAAAAATATTTTTTCAACAAAACCATGAAAGATTCAGAAATAATTTTCTTCAACTTTTTTTTGATTAATAAAATATGCAATTAAGATGAAATCAAATGTAAACTGCAGAATTGAATTAAATATGATATGCATATTTGTGTATTTATGCATATTATTTAATAATGTGTGTAATATACCATACTATGTGTAATTGTGGCAAAATCGAGCTGCAGTAGTTTTAGGACTCATCTAAATTTTAACTTTTTTTTTCTGAGATTTTACAGTCCAGCATTCAATTGATAACAGAACAGCAATGTGTTAAAATTTAGAGTAAGCACCAACAACAGAGGCATAAAACAGAGCCCACAACACGATCAGAAAATTCTTTCTTTGATTAAAGTATAGCCATTTTTTTGCATTTGAGCTGATCTCATCTATGACTTTCATTTAAGCCTGCAGTGGTAACCTTACATCCTCCTTAGCAAAGGACTTTGCACGGTAATGCACATTTTTTTTGTTTCTATAAGTCACTGATCTGTCTGTTATACTCCTGACGTGGTCAATGAACGCAGACATTTGTTATACTGGTGTGCTAAGTCCCACAGCTCTGAGAGACATCCAGGACGATGAAGAGATCCTACTGTAGTCCTCGTCAGTAAACCCACATCACACACACACACACACACACACACACACACACACACACACACACACACACACACACACACACACACACACACACACACACACACACACACACACACACACACACACACACACACACACACACACCACAGCCAAAGAACTTCAAGGAGAATTAAGATCTTTACTGTGGGTCTATTCAGCTAACTTCAAAGACTGATATGAAAACCAACAAGACCAAAAGGGCTCAGGAGATGTTGGGAAAATGAGGAGAATCAATATCTTTGTGAGGAAAGTGGGGGAATTATGTAAATGTATTATCCAAAGTTAGTGAGATGTCTAAATGTATTTTTTTCCTGCAGTAACGTCCAACAAGTAAATTCATGACCT
Source organism: Sebastes fasciatus (assembly GCF_043250625.1). Taxonomy (NCBI): domain Eukaryota; kingdom Metazoa; phylum Chordata; class Actinopteri; order Perciformes; family Sebastidae; genus Sebastes; species Sebastes fasciatus. The sequence goes on from NC_133796.1 coordinate 12,634,718, forward strand.
CTGAGATTTGTAAATATCTGTTGCTCAAGCAATGTTTGTAATACTGTCTCATTGCAAAGTGGTAATTTATGAGGCAGTAAATAGACAAAGATATCAGAGGCTCTGATGCATGTTAATCCTGAGGTGGAATCCTAACATGCAGTGCTTCTACAGTATTTTAGGCAACAAAGCTACAATCTAAAAATCCAAAATGTATCACACTGTTCTCATCTAACACCTCATAACATTTTCAGGATTTTAAAACAGGAAGTGCACAACTCAGATCTGTTGTGTTTGTGGAATAAGACATTTTTTCTCATCCATATGTTCACAGTCCCTGTTCTGCTAAACATAACTTAATCACGTATGTACATTATGAGGTGTAAGATACACCTGAGGACTGAGGGCCCCACGTGTATCATGGAGGTGTTAAACATGGCATACTAAATATCTCATTTTGTTCAAAGAGCACCTGTTCACCGCCACTTCTCCTAGGTGCTTTTTTGATCGGAACTCACAAGATACAGAAAAATGACACTGTTAAAAGCACTAAAAGTGAGCTGAGCTTCTGTGTACGACTAGAAGTTGAGGACTGAAGAAGATCTATTGGTCGTGCCTGATCAAGGTCTATTGAATTCTAACCTCTCAGCCATCCTCAAATGACCAGTCAGCACTAACGCATCCATATTGTTTCTATAAGTGTGAATTGATTTATATTGCTGCAAAGCATCCCCGAGACATTGAAAGAGCACCATTGGAACCCAATACCAATTATATATGTTTGTTTCTGGGGAAATGGCCACTCAGTACATTGGATCAATGTGGACATCAAAAGGTCAGAGCAATACATTTCTGCTGAAAAGTTAGTGTGCCATCAAGCAGCTCATCTGCCAGCCACCAGCCTTCTTCTCCTGGCTGGAAGTGAAGTGCTATAAAAGATGGACAGATAGATTTACATGGTTTCTAGCATGCACTACGCTCCAGTTTCCAAATGAGAGCGGCTGCTGCAATAAATATGCTAAAGCCTTCTAAGGGCTACTCATCAACACCTATACTGTAAATATACCGATAGTATATAATAGGGCTGGGACGATTCACCCATCTCCCGATTCGATACTATCACGATACTTGGGTGCCGATTCGATATGTATTGCTAGTTTTAAGTATTGCGATTCTACAAGTATTGCGATTCAATATTACGATTTACTACAATTTTTGTTAACTTTTTTAACACTAGACCATAGGAAAGATTTTAATCATACACTTCTAGAGACTTTTACGTAGGAAAAATTCGAAATTAATACAGTAAAAATGTTATTTCCATATATTTATTTTGTATATACAGTTCCCTTTATTAACAACTTAATTTTGAAAACTGGACGTAGTCACACGTGTATAGTTCCGCTAACTTTGCCACGTCTGTCGCTAGCTAATTGCAAATATATTGATTCTGGCGTTAAAAAAAAAGATTTCAAAATCGTTAAAAAAATTTTTTTTCCACCCCTAGTATATAAACATAATATAAGAAGTACTGAGATTAAATTATGCCATGTCTGAGCCTGGCTTGAATGGGGGGCTTTGATAATGATCCGATAAGCATGGGCAGCTTCAGTAGTCTAAACTGAGAGTACTGTAACCCTCCCCATAGAGCAGAGCCTATCGATATTCATATGCAAATCTAATTAAAGACCATATTAATTACCTGGGCCTGAATGCCCCTGCTGAAACTAACACCTGGCAAGCCTGCAGAGAGGATATCCTTATGCAAGCATGCCTTATAGATTGTTGCTTTTTTTTCCCCCTTTTACTGCTCACGCCTCTGAGGACCTTTTGAATCCATATTAATTTCCTCTCTGGCAGTTATGTGGGCAGGGTATGAACTGTGCTATTTCACTTTTAATCTGTCAGTAATTTAGTAATGTGTAAACTAATTATGCGGCAATATTAATGTAATTGGTTTTGGGAGCTGTTCAAAAAAATCAATGTGTTTGCAGAGAATGCAGTAAATTGCATCGGGTTATTATAATCGTGTGTCAAGTGCTGATTATGTTATGAAACTAAAAAGTGGATGTCAGCCACAGGTCAATACGGCCCAGCTCCATAAAATCTATGCCTCTCCATTCATTAATGTGAAAGGAGGCAGTGAGCACCGTCTCGGCTTCCTCCCTTACTCCCACCGTTCGCCTATCAACTTCCTGTTTATATGATTGAGAGTCTCAAGGTATAAAACATAGAGTATAATACAATAAAAGAGTTTCTTAACATAAGACAAAACAGACATGCACACTGGTTTACAAACTGCCAAATCATTTCCTCTTGAAATTCTTCTTAACATCTGCATATGTCATAAGAATCACTTTTGTCTGATATTTAAAACGAGAAATTAAAGTGTGTTTGCACAATAATGTATTGTCTGTGATATAATCAATGCAGAACATAAAGCAATCTAATAAACCAAAGAGATATCTGGAAAAAAGGAGTGAAAGGTATTAGAGGAAACAAGATGATACTGAATTACGGAGAAAATACAGTAGGTGATGCTCTGCAAATTAGAAAACGTGATGTACAAAAAAATAAATACTTCATTGCATCTGGATGGGAAAGCAGAGGCTGATTGTCGACTAATTTTGTGTTGTTCGTTTCCACAGTGAGCTCACAAAGAGCGAAAAATTCAAGACTAAGAATTACTTTTTGGACTGCCAAATTCACTGGGTCATAAAGTCCCAGATGACACACAAGTTGCCCGTTATATAAAAAGGCTAAGATAATTAGGAAATCAGTTCCTATAAACAGAAAAAACACAACAGTTTAAAAGTTTACACGACTTGAAATGGATTATCATGCACTTAAACATGATACTCTGTTGTTTGATGAGACTGGCACAGAATACTGTGGGATTGAACGATGTCTCAATGCCGCAGCGAGTGAGCCGACTCGCCATCTCTGGTAGCAATTACAGCTGTCGAGGGTTATGATTGATAGCCTTTGTTTACAGTGTTTAAAAGGGGAGACAGATTTCAAAACATCGTTTTGGTGTACACATAAATAATTGAGTTTAACCTGAGTGCTAATCCGGAGTAAAGGCTTTTGCAATTGCATCAAAAGGTTCAATAATCAAACAGCAATAACATTTCCCATCTTTACCATGAAATTATGTCCGTTTTATATGCCCGCACATACATCTTAACTTGACAGGTTTCAGCCAACTGTGACGCTTACTGGAGGTAAATACAGTGCTTATGTCAAACTGCACATACTCATCAAGGGAGTGGTTTGAACTTTCCTCTTCTGAAAATGATTAAAATGAAACATCTTGAAAACAGAGCTTATGCTTTTTTAACTGCTTGCAATACGTAATCTTGGGAAAGCACAATTTCCAAATTGAAGGATGATTTCAAATAGCCAGCCAAAGAAGGAGAATTTAGTTTTCCATGAAAACAAAATCTATGCAAATCTGCTTCGATTGTGACTCAGTTTCATATACCAGACATGTTACTTTGAAAAATATCTTTCTCGTGGCCTTTTCCCTTTATGAAAACAAACCAACTGCTTGTGAAATGCCTGCCTCCCTGTCTGATACGTCTCAGACATGTTTGGCTGACACCAGAGTCAATGAGTCAATTGAAGCTTGTATTCCACAGAGAAGGCATTTAGATGAGACTCAGGCCCATACTGTGAACAAGGAGCGCATCTTTCTGTGACTCCAGCAATGGATTTTTATTGTTCTATAGCTGGCAAGAAGCCCTGAGATCCCTACCCCCAACATCACCCCATTTCAGCCTTTATTCCTTTATTCTACTCTCTCTCAGGCGGCTATACTGAGATTGTACCCTGCACGCTGGACCTAAAGACCTATTAGGGACTTTATTTTGCAGTTTATATATGTAATAATGTCTCCAGTAAAAACTAAAATTGTGATTAGTTTCATGATGACCTTGGATCTATGTCACATGAAGGTAGTCTTGTTTGTTCTAAATTTTATGGAACTTGGAAACTTTGTAGGAAACGCACAGTATTTAGTCAAACACAACATGCATATATCTAACGCAGGGTTTGACTGGTCCATGGCTAGGTGGCCCATGGCCACAAAAAAGTTACTCTGTGGCCACCAAATATCCCCCGTAGGTGAAGTGAACAAGTTTTATCAGGTCTCTCTTGAGAATGAGACTAATTATATATTTTCATTCAGTTAATATCTTTTCATTTATTGAAGTGTCACAGTTAAGGAAGGGCCGTGCTAAGTTAAATTGCCTTTTCTGTATTGTTTTTACATACGTTTACATTTGGGCCACTAAAAATTTACTTTGGCCACCAATTTTAGGGGCTTGGTGGGCCAGTGCTTGAAAATATTAGCGTCTATCCCTGACTAACGTAACAAACACGCAGTCTTCAGAATCTATATTATGGCCATAATTAACTTGTCTTCTCTGGGAAAAAGCAATAGCTGTTTTTTTTGTGAGCCAAGCAGCATTAGTGGCTTTTATTATAGTAGTGGTGGATCCCCAGTGCCTCTCTCAGGTCCTGAGTGGCTGAGCTCCGGGTTAGCCAGGACTACTGAAACATCCTTTCACTCCCAAATCACACTAAACCTCTCTCCTGTTTAACAAATTGCCTGAACCACAGAATTCCTTGTCTGGGGAAGGCTTGATCAAGCTTTGAAGTGTGCAGGTCAGTGTAAGGCCAGCATTTGAAGTCACTGCTGAGGTTGGACTGAGCTGCTTTTCCCTGGTGAAGGTACAAGAATACAGCGCAATCAAAGACACTGAAAACAGCACGCTTTCCATTTTCAATAGTTCACTTCCTTAAATAGAGTTTGAATTGAATTCATTTTGGGATTTTGTGGTTGATTAAATGAACTTATCAGACAGGGACAATGGTCACAAAGAGCACTGTCAAATCCTTTCAGTCACTCAGTGACAGTAATGGTGGTATGAGTTGATCAGAAATCCTGAGACCAGTTCAGTTATTGCTGAAAAGAATATTTTGAAAAAAAAAAAAAAATGGAACAAGGAGGAAGAGGAATGAGAGATGATGGACAACTAATTTTTAGGGGTGGGGAAAAAAATGTATACAGCATAGTATCGCGATATTTTGCGTGTCAATATTGCATACATACCCGGACATTAAGTGTTAATCTTTTATTGTATTAACTATTAACTTTTTAACAATTAGACAATCCGGCCGCTATTCTGTCTTTCAGAGGTTGCAGTGGGCTCGGTCTTAAAATTATAGTGAAGATACTGGTATAAAATGAAACTAGAAAACCTAATTGGTACCAACCATGTAATGTTAGCTTGTCAGGAAGAACACTAAATAACGGTTCAAAGTTGCGCTAAATTTTGATGAGGAAAAACTAGCATGGCCATTTTTAAAGGGATCCCTTGACCTCTGACCTCATTTTTCTTCCCACCACTATTCATTCTATAGTTGCGTAAAAAGCGAAAAAAAAAAAAAGATATTACACAACTACAAAAAACACAAGTGTCAGTCCTTTAACATGGTGAGAACTAAGCAAACGGTAAGCAGCCTGGTGATTAACCACATGGCATAAGTTTGATCCCCAGTCCCACAGAGTCTGGTATGGAGATGCTTAAACTACGTCACACCAACGGTTGGTTATCATTATTGTTTCGACCTGGTGATTTGAACTCAGACCGAACACTCAAAATTTCTATCTAACGAACATGTGAGCGCAATTAGATAATTTATGAACCAAACATATTGTATTTCTACCTGACAAATACTTTTTCACAGCTGCGGCCCACACACAACGGAGTGTTTTCATATCTCACGATGACACATGGGCTGTTGCCGCCCAAATAACATCCACAAGGCAAAGGTTGCCTCAGCCACTTACTCTCTCACTGGTTGCTGGGCTCAGTCCCTGGGTGAATGATTCGCTTATGGCAGAGCTGGTCAAGCAGGGAATGATTCGCGAGAGCTAAGGTCACAGGCAGATGATGAGGCTAATTAATCTTGCTTTGCACTCTACTCGCTAATTATTTGCTTCCGTAATTATGCCCCTAATACCACCCCACCCTCCTGAACCGACGTGGCCCATCTCGACCTCCCGCCTGTAGCTAGAGAAACAACCCATAAATTTGTATCTAAAAGGTGAACATGGTGGCAAGAAATGGAATCACATTGCTTCTATTTGTGACAGATGTTTCAGAAAAAAGCGACATATCCCTTCGCACCATCGTGACCCAGCGCCAGCGCAATGCTTCCATTGGCTACGATGAAGTGTTTCAAATGCTCTTCTTCGCACCTCGTCCTTTACAGCAGGAAATCGCACAGAAACATGGAAGGAGGTAAAGGGTGGAGGGAGGGGAATCATTAAGTGACTCATTAATTCTACATAATCACTCTTTCAGACACTTTTCTGACACTTCCTCTGCGTGCTTCATACTGTTAACAAGCCGGCCTGCACGAGCCTGGCAGAGACTGCAACGGCAGCAGTTAGCAGCTTCAGATGGTAGCGATGGTTGGGTACTCAACATAAGAGGAGCGAGACGGAGACAGGCAGTCACAGAGTCAGGGGATAAAGAACGCTGGGGTAGCAGGAGAAGGCGGGCTGAAGACCCCAGGGCTCAAACAGAGCTAGATTTACCCTTATGTGCTAGTCTGGAGGAGCCATGGTCATTGATCGAGGCTGGAGAGCCATGGAAGCCGCCATTTAGGCTGGAGCAATACAACTGTGCTGGTATTGATTGATGAGGCTGGTCCTGTTAATATTATTTATGGTAGGGGGGCTACACAGCTCTCTGGCAGAGTAAGCCCCCCCATAATAAGTGGTAATTGATGGCAGGGGAGGCCAGGGCTCCCTCACCCTGCCTTCCCCCTACTCACTGACCCCAGTCCTGTGAAAGTCAGATGGATTGCCTCTAACACAGTTATGATTGATATTATCAGATTACATAACCCACTACAGAAGCCTTGTGGGCCTACTCAAGTGGGCACATTGATTTTTGATTAGGACGCCACTCAACACATCTTGGAAGGAGCTGGGGAAAATATATCCTGCAGATCAGGGCTGCTTCTCAAGATTTCTGGAGGGATGTTTTCCATTGCATCAGTGGCTCTCTCTAACAGTGTGTACTAATATGACTCGTGCTACAGAATGTGAACGTGGTGGTGTGTCTAACAATTATGTTCTTCTCATTAGGGCTGCAACTGAAACTTATTTTCATTGTCGATTTATCTATAGATTATTTTCCTGATTAACCGATAAGTTGTTTGGTCTATAAAATGTCAGAAAATGACGATCAGTGTTTCCCAAAGCCCAAGACGACGTCCTCAAATGTCTTGTTTTGTCCACAATTCAAAGATATTCAGTTTACTGTCAGTAAAGAAGACAGAAAATATTAACATTTAAGAAGCTGGAATAATTTGACGTTTATTTCTTTAAAAAATTATTCAAACCAATTAATCAATTATCAAAATAGTTGGCGATTAATTTAACAGTTGACAACTATTCGATTAATTGGTGCAGCTCTATTGCAAAGTGAATCTAATTTGTATCCATTTATGTCCTCTTTTCTTGACTTACCCAGTCCTGGACCATGGTGTAGTTATCTGTCAGATAAATTAGCAGTGCTAGCTGGAAAACACTAAACTCAGTTTTGAACCGTTTTTTAAAACTGATGGAATTTGTTAACCCACTACTTGTGTTTTAACGTGCTTGTCCAACATCTTTATCTTTTTTTATCTGAGCAGCTAGAAGCTTTAAGGTTAGCAGAGCAGGTCACCATGATGGAAACCTGATGTTATTGAGCCATTTCAATGTCTTTGTACTGCAATTTAAACTAACACTGGATTTGACCTTGTAATCAAAACATCCTTTCTCTGTGCAGGGAGAATATGCGGCACAGAACAGCAGTTCAAAAAAGGCCAAACTGATCATTTTCACTAGTAAATTTTATTAGTTTTACATTAAAATAGATGTATATTTTTATATCTCATCTGCTTGTGACCAATTTGTTAAAATGCATTTGGAACAATAATAAAAAGTGATGAAAAGAAGAGATTATAATCCGTGAACAATAGCCGCTATATAATTACAGTTAAGCACACTTACTGTAACAATATACTCCTGGCTACAGAACAGGGGTGGCAGGTTTCTAAAAGTACCTGTGCAGTAAATGGCTCGACTGTTGCGTGACCAGGTTTTGAGTGCACCCCCTCCCCCCCAAAAGACTTGCTCAATTACTGTGGACAGATGGACGACATCCAGCAGATCTCAATGGCTTTCTGTGAGTCAGACGCAATTTTCATTTGCGGCTCGCCGTAGGATGAAATCAAAATGTGTATGAAAAACATATTAGTGTTTCCCTGGAGGCTTGCCACAGTTTGTACATGCATATGGTGTTGAGGTGACGCTCGAGAGAGGGGCATATGTGTACCTGAGAATGTGTGATGCAGGCTGTGATTAATGCCTCTTCATGACTTTTTTGACACCCCTGGCGTAATGGCTCCTTATTTTAGAGATGGATAATTATCATTTCATTTAAGAATTTTGTTGCCGCCATTTTTTTTCCTGACTGACAGGGTCATATTCAGCTTGCATGAGAGCTGCCTGCTATATGGAAAAAAAGTGAGGATGATGGAGAGAAAAAATCGTGTTATGTACCCATGAAAATCTTTAATTTTCAGTTTGATGGCAATTGAATACAGCAAAGTGAGGCAGCTGTGTGAAGTGACCTCTGGCTGACCAGAAGGAGAGGGAACAAGGCTGGAGTTATGTAGCTAGGAAATACATCTTAACGTCGGGGCTGGGGTAGAGTATGAACAGGTCTACTTGTTGAAAACCACAATATTTCCAGATTCTACAGGGGTGAGGTGAAATAAAAACAACACAAGGTTAAAGAAAACCCATGGAGTTATTTTAGTTAAATGCTAGATCTTGGTTGTCAACAAACTTTTAGTTCTCCACTCCATAAACAAAATGAGATGAAAAGCAAGAGAATCTAATAAAACATGTTAAAAAAACAACAACAACAAAAAACATATAGTATAATATAATATAAAAATATACATATACAGTAGCTTAGACATTTGTTAAAATATGCATGAGTTTTGATGGTGTTTTTAACTGTCAAACAGGAAAAATGCTTAATTTCCATATGTTATGAAAGGCTCGGATGACTGCACAAGAGAATAGTTATTGTGTTATATTTTGTTAACGACTAATATTATTCATAGTTTGTCTTTACAGATGATTGCTATAATATACGCAGAGTGCTGGCAGTGTTGCCTCCATTTCATTTACTGTATAAAATGAGCACTGTAGCTGAGGGATGATAACAACTCCTTCCCCTTACTGTTTTGCATTTGGTCAATAAATGTAAAGATAAATTAGAACCGACTTGTAAATATGATAATAACAAACTGTTCCTGTTGTGCACTTCCCTCATTGTTTTATTGCATGTGTGGGCAATCTTCCAGATAGAGTTGAATTGATTTGTTTAATGATCTTCAATCCCTCCAACGCTTTTCCCTCATTCTCTAACAGCCTGCCTATAACCCCTCAGCATCTAATGCCCTAACCCCCTGCCTCTTTATCCCACCCTCACCCTCATCAGCACAGAGGAAAGCTGTGAATATGAGCATTATGAGCTTTGGGTTCAAAACTTAATGGTTCACAAATCAGCCACTATGGATTTTCTGCTACTCCAATCAATAGCTGCTGGAAGGGGGTCATGATTTCCAGCTTTCAGATATACTCCTACTCCTAATTCATATCAGTGAGTTAAAACTCCCATTGCTGAGTTGGAATAATTTCATGTCATAGACAAAAGACAGACTATTAAAGTGGGAAGGCAATGTTGTTAAGTTCCAGCTTCTGTGCTACAATATATTTTCACAATGACAAATATGGCAATGCACTTGGCACGCATGCAACTGTGTGTGTGTGCTATTTCCTCTTCAGTACATACATAAACATGCTGTTCAGAACTGTTGAGGCTATGGCGAGTTGTCATAGTGCTCTTACCCTATGGTTAGTGCTTTTTACACATCACCAACCAATTCAAAGAAATTATTAGCCATCTGGCTTTCTCTGTAATCCTTTACCAACAAGTAAACAATGCTACACTTGCCTACGTCCTTGGAGATTCACTATTAAACGTTCATAGTTTAATATAGAGTACCTCTCAAGTGTTTCCTTTTGCCCCAGAAATATGGAGGAACCAGTGAGTGTGCAGGCAGTAGGATTTCATGTTCTGAGAGGTACATGCTGGGCCCTGTTGCAACAGTTGCAACACACAGCAGCAGCCATGAAAAGCATGTTGCATCCCTTAGTTTGGCTTCCTGGTAGCAAGATAAGTATTGCTTACTGTATTTGTCTTAATATTGCCAATGGATTTTTCATACAAGTAGTGCAATGATAATCTCATATCGACTGATAGGGCATGTTGGCCCCTAGTCCACATAAAATCAAAAAATATGTTCATAAAATTGTGCCATAAAGGTTAGTTATCGTAAATATTTTTAGTCTTTTCATTTAATGATTGTTAGTAATTAAAATTAAAAAAAATGTATGTGAAGTCATGAGTTTTAAACTAAATTCAAACTATAAGAAACTGAAAAGTCTGCACACCGTGTAGTTTAAATTGGCACAGTAATGCACTGAATGCAAAGGATATTGACTAGTATTATTAGTACAGCTAGCAAAACTGGTACAACTAGTAAAACTACAATTACTACAACAACTACTACTACTGCAACTACTACCACTACTATACTGCTACAAATACGACCAGTACAGCCACTGTACCAGTACAACCACTGACACAGCTCAACTATATGCATAGCAATCCTTGCCATAAGCCTGCGAGCATGACCAAACTGTTCCCAGCATGACTTGGAGTCCTCGTCGACTACACAGGAGACCTCTACATGATGGCCAAACGGCAAAGAGAAACACAGGGCTGTTCACTGCAGGACAGCTTCACATGATTAATGACCTCCAATTAGGGCCTGGATGGCAGGTTTCATGGGTTCCTACTGCCCACACCGCCCCCGACTAATGATAATCTTTCTCAGGCATGCCTCAACAGCTCAACTCCCCTACATCAACAACATCCCAAACTGGGACAAGACGCTCTGCTGTCCAAATAGGTCAGGGCCCAGCGTTACTCTCCACTCCTTAACATCAGTAGGGGTGATATCATTTTGTTTCATTGGATAACAAAGCTCAGACACATTAAGGATGTTTGGAGTGGTTTGAAATTAGGTGTACCAAAATCAATTCGCAAGTTATATATGTTGCTTTTGTTTTACATATTTTCAATGCAAAGTAGACAACATGGAGCAAGTTGAAGTAACAATAAAGAAAATTTAAATTATGTGATCAAGGAAACCTCTTTCCAGTGCAAACGTTCTCCTCATCATCACTGCTCTATACAACAAAGTGAATGAAAGAAGCCCGTTTAACCCGTTTGCCCTAAAATCAGTTGTAGGCATGATGAGCTGCTTACTGATTTTTCTTGATGACCATTTGTGGCACCACTGTCCAGCATAGAGCCAAACAGAAGCCACTGACCTTTTAAAATAAAACAATGCTCAACATCAATTTAAATACAAACCAATAACAATATCACCTATTATGATGAGACGCTCACTGTTTATGGATTATGGAGAGAAAATGTTCTGTGGAAAATAAAGAGAATTACCGCCTCGTGGCTGTATGCTTCTGCCAATCAGGTAAGTTGCAGTTTACATCCATGTCTGTCCAAAATGTCATTACTTCATCATTCATCATTTATGTTAAATTGTCATAATTAGCATAGTTACTTTAGTCATAGATTCCGTAGTCCAAGTGGACGTTTGTCCAAAATTTGAAGAAATTCCCTCCAGGCATTCCTGAGATATCACTTTCATGAGAATGGGACAGATGGACGGACAACCCAAAAAACATAATGCCTCCGGTCAAGGCTGTTGCTGGCGTGGAGGCGTAAAAACATTACTGTACCATTTACCAGTATTGACATATCTACAGTATATCAGTAGTTGTTTCTGCACAAATGACGCCACCAACGTGCTTTTACTCCTCTGAACATTATTCGGATACTGCTTGTGTTTTTAAGTGTAATTTTGAATAACAGCATTCCCAGGGTTCAAGCACTTTGTTACTGTTTTGTTTTTCTTAGATGATGTTATTCATCATGATTGATATGGTTGGATTGAAAAGCTACATGCATGCGAGTGTATGGATGTACAGTAAAGGATGGTGGTGTTGCTAAATAACAGCAAAGAGCATGTGTGCCAAGGAAGCCAGTCTGTCTTAATGAGTATTGTATTCTGTTCCACGAGGAACCTCCATTTGTTCATGGAGTTTTGACTCTGACTTAGCCCTCCAAAACCACTCTGTTATTAAGGCCTGGAAAAGGCTTCAATGGGTGGGGGAAAGGAAAAAAAAAATCTGAAAACAATTAAAAACAAACCGCGTTTGTACTTGGAAAGGAGTGGCTGTTGTATTTCAATCCCAGACGACCTATGGGATGCCACGGAAGTGCCATTAAAAAGAGAAAGGATGCGTGAACAGCTGTTTTCTGTGACGGCTCACACTGCTTACCATGATTTCCCTCTGTGAGACTGGGTCAGAATTACCACAACCCCCCACACACCCCCTCGGCAGCCTGCTAAACTTTCTTCACATGGCGCGCATATGACAGAGTAGACTTACAGTGCTGCATGTGTCTGTGTGTGGATGTGTTCATGTGTGTGTGCACACTACTGTACATATGTGAGGCACAGAGGTGAAAATTTAGATATGAGCAAATGGATAAGTGTGAGTGCAGGTGTGTGTTTGAGTTATTGGAAAAGGTACCTTAAAAAGTGCACATATTGACTTGGCATTTTCCACAGACAGAGAGAGAAGAAAGAGAAAGAGAAAAAACATAGGGTGTGAGATATAGAAAAATGAGTGGCCAAGCAAGCGTTGGAGAGAGAGAGAGAGAGAGAGAGAGAGAGAGAGAGAGAGAGAGAGAGACTGCTGGAGGAATGTGATTAAGTCTGTTTATGGAGTTCCATCACTGACACACAAGAGCAGGACCACCTGCAGTCTGGAAGTCATTACGCCAGGGTCACGGGATATCCTACATGTAAACTCTGAGTCACTTCACCTCAAATTGGGTGTAAAGATCCCATTTCCTCCCATCGACAAACTGAACCACCTGCAGGGCGATAGGATATGATGTCGTCGAGGTCTACGGCCTCCATTACTATTCTATCATACGGCTACAATAGAGGGAGCCTACGAGCAAATCTGACTGGTTGGAGATGCTGCTTGCTCAAATAGAGTATATCAACCTTAAGTGTAAAATTCAATTTACCATGTAACACCTACACTAAGTAATCCTCATTACATTATGAAATGTTCCATTATCTTGATCCGTGTGCATTAGGCAGCATTATCTATGATGTGTCAATATTTATCTGAGACAATGCAGCCAAGTCAAAGTCATTTGTGTCTTTGAAACAGGAAAATTGCTTTCTATGTAAATATTCTATGTTTTATCTTGCCAATAAGGTCCACTCTAAAACTTGACAGGATATTTGTCAAAGAAATTTGGAAGTTCAGTTAGCCGCTGTTCCTCAACTGTAATTGATTAGCAAATTAAGCAAAGCTTTGGGTTTGTGCAGTATTTCCTAATTTCCCCATTATAAGCTTTTTTAATGATAATGTCACTGTTCCATAACATAGAGGTAAAGGCATTTCTTGAATTATGTTACAATGACATACTGCATGTATTGTAATTTTTTTCATCTTTGTTTGCTGTAAATACTTCAGTACCCAATAGCTTCAGCGGCTGTCGCTATAAGTAAAAAGCCATCAGCTAAACAGAGCCGTAATACATTTAGCTTTGTATTTGGGAACAAAAACACTGTATTGCAGTTGCTGAATTTATCCAAAACTGTTACAGAATCTGAAAGCAAACTGGTTTACAGAGTCTACAAAGTGTAATCGGCAGCTTCAGCTGCCATTAGCTAGCAACAGAATTTCAAACTTAGTGATTGAATTTCAGTCAATGCAATCGGAAATGCTCCTTCTGAGTTGAAATGTACTTCGCTGCTAAAGGTTTTTAGATACGGACACATGTAGGAAACAATTGTGCCAACAATTCCGTTTAAAATAGCAATAAACTATAGTTCCTGAGTTACAATTAATATCTTAATAAAAACAATGATCCAAATGAGAATGTGAAAGCAATGTGACAATGTGAAAGGGGGTCACTCGTAATGATAAACTTACAGAGAATGATCACCTTTATTGTGCTATATAGCAAGTTTTAGCTAATTGTTTAGCTCAGAATTTTTCTGTTTTACTTCACTCTCATCGCGTTGTTTTCGGACGCAGCAAGCAGCCGTTTTAAGCAAAAAAGGCTCTAAAATTTCTCTGTACGCTACCTGCTCAACACCAAACGACATACGGCAACTAGCTGGTGAACATAGTGGAGCATTTAGCAGCTAAAGAGCCAGATATTTCCATCAGGAGTTGGTAGAGACCAAAACTAGAGCTATAAGAATATTGGCCTTACATCCACCATTGGCCAGAATACTCCATATGAATGATAACATGGACAATTTTTGTCATTGTTTTGTGTTGTTAATTGATTTGCAACAATAAAAATATACATACATTTGCATAAAGAGTATAAATACTTGACAAATCTCCCTTTAAGGTACATTTTGAACAGCTAAAAAATGTGCGATTAATTCACGAATAATCCCGATTAGTTACAGACAATCATGCGATTAATGGCGATTAAATATTTTAATCGATTGACAGCCCTATTTATTATACAACTGTTAGTTATTTTAATGAATAAGTTAATAGTTAATGTGGGTTAATTAATTAATAATTGTTAATTAGTCATTTTGATTATTTAGTGTTGGGCTTAAAGCAAAAACATCAAGCTGTATTGAAATTGAAAATCTACATACAAGTGCCAAATCTAGGGTGAGATGGTTAAGTGTATATGAGAAAAGAAATTTAACTATGTAACATTATGAAAGCATTTTTAGATCTAAATTAAATGAATCGATTTCTCCATTCTTGTTCATATTCTACGCTTTTCCAGAATACGTTTGAAAGAGAAAAAACTGAAGTAAAAAAAAAAAAAAAGGAATGAAAAGTGTAGTGGACTAGCAGGCAACATAAGCCAGAATTCCTAATTATTCCACATACAATATTAACTTGGAGGTTTTACTATCATAATGGCTCAATTATGCCGGTAAATTAGTATCAACATTTTACAATGAATTTGTTTGTTGTAAATTACCAGGCACCAACACAAGCCTACATTACCTCTCTTTTAGAAAAAATGAATAGAGAAGTGACACTTAACCAGAGCTCTGACAATAAACAAAGGGGAAACACAGCCTCATATTTGTTATGTACACTTTTCACCCAACTCGTGGCTGGAAGGCAGATGAGCTGACAGCGTGTTGAATTAGATTGATGCATCCCCGCCGTCTGACAGTTCTGAATCATGGCTCTAGCCACACACACCACCAGCAGCTCTGGAATGTCTGATAAAATGATATTAATTCCACACATTAATGAGATTAATGAATCAGTGCAGCTCAAAGTAGAGAAACCAGCTTTTCCTTTTTGTCTGGCCCTGAAATAATAACACAAAGGTAATTATAGTGCATCCATCAATCTGCTGCCGGACAGTCTAATTATCTGGGCATTTCTGAAGTGCTCTCACTTCTCTGCGCCCATTTGTATTGTGTGATATGTTATTTTTTCATTAATGGAGAGCTCATCTGTGGCTCCTCCTGCATGTTACAGTGACTGCCTGTCAGCGGCTGCGGGAGCTATGATTGAGAGGTGAGGGTCTGGAGATTGAGAGATCCAAAATTCCCATGATGGATGAAGATGTCATACCGCTAAGAGGTACACATCATCGACTCATCGTGCATCTTGACAAAGCACTCTTATCCTCCAAAGGGAATAATGAGGATGCTGACAGCACATCCACTATAATCAATGGCTTTCAAATGAATAATCAACTCCACTAATTGAACAAAGAATTTCTTCTTGGATTTAGTCTCTTAGTAAAAGCTACTATAGGCTAGGCGGGAGTTTGTCTTTTACTGCAATGACATGTTTGGTCTAGCCATGTTACACATCAAACAGCAAGTTAGAGAGTTTTATTGGTTTCTATTTATTTCTATTGTTTTTTATTTTATCTACTGTGCTGGTATAACTGCACAGCTCTTAAACCTTGTCACCATTATTAGCTGAATTGTTTGCAGCCCGTTTTAGGAATATGGAAATCAGCTAAAGCAGCTGAATATTAGAAAGTAAATTCTGATATTCTAAGGGAATAGAAGACAGTGTAGGTATTCATACATGAGCGGTGCGGTCAAGGCCGGTGTGCAATTTTATGCATATTCGGAAGAAAACATTTTGTAATTGTATTACTTAGTGTATTATATTGAAGTTGGCCATTAATGCTCTGCATATAATAAACTACAAAAACCCTAAGCCTCAAACCCCCTGCATGTCTTTGCCAAAGCAGCTGCATAAACCCCTACCAAAACTCGGCCTTTCTCAAACAAACTCCATCATCTGGATTGTAATGGATTTCCAAAACAATAATAATTACGTGAGCTGACCGAAGCGGAACAAGGTTTGGCTCGGCCTTCCCTCCATCCCGACTAATTGTGAAGAGCCAGAGAGCCACTTCCTGGAGCTTCCTCACTAATGGTCACAGACGATTGACATTTCAGAGCAAATAAAATGTCCCCCAGCTGTCCAAGTAACTGGGTTTATATCCCCACTTGTGTCTTTTTTTTTTTTATTTCAACAGCAAGAACCCCAGAAACCATCCTTCCATAAGTGTCACACAGAGACTCCCAACACTTAACCTACAGTTTACATCTGTTTCTGTGGGTAACTACGTTCTGCTACACCTGAACAAACTATTACACAAAGAACGTCTGTTACATTTCTTTAACCCATTGTTTAAGGAGAATGGAGCTGTCCCGAGTTTCCATTAGCTCAAAAATTGAATTGAGCAATGCCTTTAAAAGCTTTTATACACAAAGCACGCCACAAATCATTTGACAGACAATGTTATGATGTGTCTCCTGTCTCAGTGCAGGGGCTGGCTCGAGGGCAGAGTCACCCCTGTCCGATAAACACTCCGTGAGCTCTCTATAGCCATAGCCTAGGGGGGAGTGAATGGGAAAATGTACAATCTGTGCTTGGGTTACAGCTGTAGAGCCAGACACAGACAGGTTAACGATAATATCATAAAGTGGCCTCAACTTTAATTTCAATAAACTCATTAAAATTTGAGACGAGTCATTCCACTTGATTCAAGTGTCTTGCAAATGGCTCATAAATGTCCATTTCTTTTTACAAACACTGGGGTTAGTTACTCATCAGAGGGACACTTACTCAAAAGTGGTTCTCGTCTTTGTTTTTGCATAGAGAAAGCACAGATGACCCTAAAATAAACAAATGAAGAATAATATAAAACAAGACACAGACCTCATCCTGATGTCCATGTCAGAGAGGCCCTCACATGTACACCCCCACACAACATGATGAGTTTCACATATATCATTTCTCATCTCTGGCCCCTTTTCTACCGCCTTTTAAGCACTTTAGTTATAGTAAACAAGCCCTTATGGATACTGCTTAGTTGTGAGTGACCAAATCAGAACGAGAGGTCACATGACAGCCTCAGACCCCCCAAAAAGATATGCAATACACATCTACATGTACTACAAAAGCTGTAAAATAGCTGTAAAAGAACATTTCCTCACACAAAATAAAAAAATGAATGTCATATATATTGTTAAAAGCCACATGGAGCCATATCAACATATTTGTTTCTGTTATAATTATGTTATATTACAGGCAGTAAGCCAGAGAAAGCCACTAACACATATGCTTTTTAGCACAGAAGTAATTGATTGCCATATACAATGGGTGAGCAGCTTTTTTACAACGCAAGGGCTGCCACATTTGGATATGACATCCAGTGTTTAAAGCTGCATTAATCATTTTTTGGCCACTATGGGGCAGAAAAGCATCAAATCAAACTGACAGGTGCACAGACACACCTATCACCAACATGTTAAGATGCTATGGCTATAATATTAGCAAAAAAATGCTTCCTTACAAATTGGTCGTTTTATATGCCAGAGGAAAATAATGTTAAAAAATATCAAATGACAACGTCATCAATATCATCACCATATTGCCTAAACCTGCCCAGGCATACCATACCCACACCATTTTTCACAAACATGCTCTCTCGAAGAGTGAGAAAAGAAAATAAAGGTGGTAAATGCTATAATAAAGAGAATTTTGCCAGAGGGAGCAAATACTCAAAACATATGCTGATGTCTCTAACACACACATACAAACCTTTTCACCAACTCTCTCTCTCTCTCTCTCTCTCTCTCTCTGTCACCTGGTGTGCTCAATGTGTGATCATCCCTAGAGGTGACACTTGGGATAAATCAGACCAAAACATCTGTAATCCGAGCCCGGAATATAAAAAGGCAGCCACATTGATGAGTTATATCTGCCATTTCCCATTGTTTTAAGTTCATTTTCATTGCAAACTACTTTGGCCACAGGTTTTGAAAGACAAGATGGACATTTTCTGGACGGACAGATTTGCCACTATCTGAGGTATTTAGCAAATTTGTTGCATTCTTAAGATTGTTAGGAATAAATTGAAGTAAACATCTAAACTATATAAGTGACAGCATTATTGCAGAGTACACATTCCTGTTGAGGACTCATTAAAAGGGTTACAAAAAGTCAAATGTGAGCCTGATTAGTGTGGTTTTATACCATTTCTTCTTTTGTTTATATGAAGTAGCACTAGTAGAAGCAAAGCCTTACATACCTTGATGTTTTTTCTGCCTATTGAACTTATGCTCCACCAATGTTTATGCACCACAACATGGACAGCAAAACCTTAGTCCATTTTTTTATGGATTGCATGAGCATTTATGGTACAAACTGTAAGCGATTCTCACTGACAGATGCTATGGATTTACAAAAAATACTCCAATCAAGTCCATCAAAAATGAAGTATTTGGATAAGGGATGTTAATGATTAATCAAAAATAGATTAATTGCGGTCAAGAATTGAACCGATTAAAAACGTATTAACCGACAATGTATGTTTTGTGTACCATTTCTCCGGAGCTCACATATATCAACTTTTATACCACAAGAAGACGTACTTCACCTTTGCATTTCGGAAAAACTGTTGCCGCAACAAAGGAAGAAGCGGTCAGAGGGAAATGGTGAGGCAAGATTTAGAGGACAAAACGTAGTGCAGCATGGGAGCATTACACTGTAAAAGAGGACAATGCTCATTATAAATATTGTGAAACCATCTTAAAATACACCTCCAGTACAACGTCAGTGTTGTACCACCTGAAAATTCAGCACACGGCGGTTGCAGTGCAAGTCAAAAGTGGAACATCACGTCGGTGTAAGCTGTAAGGGTTGTAGTCTGCTCTGCTCTGCTCTCCTCCGCTGTGCATGCAGAGGCAATAACTAAGACGCTTTGCTTCATGGTGGAAAAGAACATGCCTTTAAACCTGTTAGATGGTGAGGGATTTTGTGAGCTACTGAACTACATTCAACCAGGCTATCGCAGCCCCTCTAGTACAAATACTAGCAATGTTGAGAAGCGGTAAAACGAAAACAAAGACGAGCTTAAGCCGCAGTTACATTCAGCCGACAAGGTGGCTACAACGACTGACTGTTGAACAGCGTTAGCTGCAGAGAGTTACATCTCAGTTACATACCACTACATCGACGAAGACTGGCATTTGGCATTTGGCATTTGAAATCAGCGGTCCTGCTAAGCAAGGCCACAGCAGACAACCTAGCTGAAATGTTCAATGAGGCTGTGCGATCGTGGGGGGCTAGCTGGTCGAGAGGTGTAAAGATTACTTTTGAACAAATTGTGATAATGTTATAATTTACCTTCGTCCAATAGTCATTTACTGAATAGAGCTTGAACGCACCATAATGTAACTCAATGCGACCTCCATTAATGTTAGCTCAGTTATTTAGCCAAGAAGGACTGTGCTGCCCACAGGCTGCAAACAGCTAACATTAACTAACAGTCCTTCTGCTGATTTCAACAGGGATTTGTTGTTCAACTCAATCGGCACACCGTTGATTAGCAGCACAGCAAACCGTTAAACCGATTTGTTTAAATTGTTTGTGCTTCATGAATTAATGTTTCGCATAACAACCCTAACTTAGACATTACCCATTGGTGGACTTCACCAGACAATTCAGTTTATACAGATGTCAAAAGGTATTGAGACACACCCTCCCACAACAGCACAGCTTCAGTAAATGTGACAGATCCAAAATGTCCCATGTGAACGCCACCTAAGTCTGCACTGTGACAAAGGACTTGCTTCCTTTACTCTAACATGAGGAATCCAGCTCACCCGAGACTATAGCATCTTTAGGTTGAGTTATTCCCTGCAGTGTCTGATAGATCACCTTCTCAGCTTGACTTGTGTGGTTCGAGGCAATTTCATTTTCCAACCCTCTCAGAAGTTATCTAAATGGATTGTACAATAATCTGTTGTGCCCTGAAACCACAGAGCAAATAATTATTCTGTGTTCAAATGTTTGACAGGAAAAATTAGTAACAATCACCAAGAGAGCAGGTGTTTTTCTTTTTCCCGTCTCTCCCCCCTCCTCTCTGAGTGCCCGCAGCAGAAAAGGTTGTGTACAAGGCTAGTATTGATTTTGAAACCATTCGACAAAGAATAAATAAGACGGGAGAGGAGGGAGGCCTTAGCCATGAGCTTTTTGATCAATCAACATGTCACAGCTGGAACTAAATTCAATTCTTATTTATCAAAATCCCCTGCTTGGTTAGAATGCTATGCAACGATGCTTTGCAGCGCGCCTTAACAGTCCTTTGAGCCACAAGCATCACTGTCACCGGCATAGATTTCATGACGGAAATACTTTGCTGTGAAATCTTTATCACATGAAGACAATAAATTCATTTGAATTGCATGAGGTCATGTATTCACAGAGATGTGAGACACATAGATTGCCAATGTCAGGGGACATACAAACCACTACTGACTGAAATAACATGCTATATAGAGTAAAATATGTAGTTGTTGCCATGTAGGCTGAGCATACAATTGCATTTATGTCCACAGATGAGCAGCTATTACTTTTCATCCCCGTGGATCTGCCACAAACCCTGTAATTTCTGACAACCTTCATGTATGTTCATAAAACGGAGATCAGAGGTCAGGAGCCAACCAGTGATTTCACAACAATACAGTCTGATGAACGCTGAACACCCGGAGCACCCTCACTGAAAACACGCCTGATTAAGAAATCCATTTTCTGTCATTTACCCATGAAGTCAGATGAAAGCTTTCTTGACTTGTGTTAGCCTATTATTGAAGGAAAATGGAAGAGGGGTCACATTTTTACAGCTGTTCAACAATCCACCTACTCGGCCACCTTTGCTCCATCACAATCAGTTCATAGGCTTCAACACAACCCATGCTACTCCCTTTGCCATTGGCATTGTAATATTTTGTTAAGTACAAGGGGTATGGGATGGGGGTTAGGGAAGGGATGAAACCCACTTTGACAGGTCAACCATCTATCACAAGGTTAGCACAGACATATTTGTGGGCAATTTGATCTGTAAGAAGAAACTGGAGCAACTGGAGGACCCTCACACAAACATGGGAGGGATGTGCAAACTCCACACAGACTGAAGCTCAAACACAAACTCAGCACATTCTTGTTGTTAGGACAATGCTAAATGCTCTTCTGATTGTAATAGCAGGTTATTGCTGTGGATTCTCATGGATTATTTCTGCCCCCACAAACTGAGTAGTATCAAGTATTATATAAACACAAAGAAGATATCATTTTAACCCAACTATTAGACAAATCACAAACTTATTCTGGCTGGTCAGGGCTATATTTATAATAACCTTTTACCTCATGCTGACATTCTGCAGTGAAAAAACGTATGTCAATAATGCCAGTACAAATACACACCCAACTCATTCAACTCAACCAACGGTCCTGCAATGGTGTTATGCCAGGTAAACCTAAAACAGAATGAACATGAGTCACGTGTGAATTCTGTGTTAGTCACATGATACACTGTCTTCTACTAAGCAGTAACAGATTGAATTATATGAGGCAGAGACATGCACAGGTCATACTGCAATGTGCTCTGTCAATTTTCTCATCCCTTTATTCCTTTGTGAACTCAACAACACCCATTCTCTGTTCCCATGATGTTTTAGCTTTGATGATAAATTGATTATCAAATAACATAAAAGTGGCGTAAATCTGCAAGATTAATGCCCTCTGGTGAGGGCTTAAGGTGAGCAAATTCTCTCATGGTTCACTAACAGGGTGAAAGCAAAATAAGGGGGCTCACTGGGGAAACTATTCTTGTTTATAGTGCGAAACGTTGTCAAATTTTTTCCCTTCCAAAAGGCAAGAAAATGCCTTTAAATGGCAAATAGAATACAAAAAAATAGGTGCTGCTAAATGGCCACGTATAACACTGTGGCAGTAGTTAACTTTCTAGGTTCTGTTTCCTTAATGTACTGCGTTGCAAACTACACCACACTATATGAAATGTCAATGGTTGGCTATATTATGGTCCATGGCAGCATTATAAAAGATTTGAGAACACCAGGATCTCACTGTCGCATAATTCTGGCTGGACAAAAAGAGACAGATGGAGCGGAGGAAAAAGAGATTAACTTGATATATTTTAGATGAATTTCTTAGTATGGAAATATTTATCTTGAAAATTGATTTTGCTAATATCCCCTCTTAGTTATGTGAAAATAAAGAATCATTTGAAGGAGGGTGTTCCAGTGACATACCTATTGTACAAGAGTGGAAATCATGAATGAAAGCCCATTCCCAAACGTGTGAATAATCAATCTGAAATGCTTATGACAATTAACAGTGCGAGATGCAATAAGAGCTGGGTGTTTTGACAGCTTAGATTTGGATTAAACCTGGCTTAATAGGATCATTTTTCTCACAAAAGGTACCCCTTCAAACCAGGGCAATCAATTATTATGAATTATACATGCATTGAATTAAGTGTCTAATGTCATTAATATGTCTCATTAGTTTGCATTGAGTGCCGGAGATTTTCCCCCGTGTGACTCCTCCATCAAAAGGAGGATTGCGGGGGGGTTGGTTGGTTGGTTGGGGGAGAATAACACTATTTGCATTGAGCAGAGGCGCCATTGTGTCAATGTCAAATGGAGTGTTTGTAATGTCTCTCTCTGTTGCTGGAAAGCATGAGCTTTATTCATTTCAAATATTTTCAGTGATGCATTAGTGTCAGGATGTGTCGGTTCCATTTGTCAGAGACGAGCAGAAGCCTGACAGCCCAGGCGGATGTGTAAATACAACAGAAAACACTTAACTATGAGATCATCTGCGCTGGGTTATTAATCTTGCTTTTTAAGGGCCTGTGTGGCCTGACTTCCATCTATGATCCTCCTAGCCTGTTGCTATATTCTGATCCATGTTATTCACACGAACAAAAAAAAAATCCATTAAGGAGATGGATGTATTTTAGGGATGGTTGGAAAACAAAAGGAACACACAAGTGCTGAATGGGTGGGTTATGGGTTAAGGGCACATTTACAATGGGCTTCTTTGTGTGGATGGGATGCCACACAGGCCATAACGGCTGCTGTAAATCCACACAATTCGCTAACTGATGAGTGAGTCCTCGCCCAATGGAAAGAGTGCAAAGAGAAATCTGCTACAAGAAAAAAAACTTGTTTCTATTACACCTGGGTTAAGTGTCCATATTTTAAATATGACTTTCATAACAGGAGCAGCTTACTTCACTTTAATACAGTTACACACATTCACACTTGGGAAACTGGCAAGCATGCTATTGCATGGTATTGGTATTCCCGGTCATGTCCCTCACATAGAATGGGTCTCAGTCCTATTTATTCAAGGCACATCTCAAAACTCAGAACAGCCACTAAGCATGTATTGCAATGCATTAAATACAGATACCTAACATGAAAAATGAATCACTATTGCTAACATTATGGACTGCTTGAAAAAGATAATCTGCAATCGTTTTATCCTAAATGTATTCATAACAACTCACCGAGATCATTCTCTGCGACTCCAGCACAAGCCACGGCATATATTGCCCGTATTTATTGTCAACGCTGACTTCTAGACATGCAATGACCCATGTATCATCTCTGGTGGTGCTGATTCAAGGGGTGATGACATGTCCCTGTTGTAAGGCCACAAACACTAAACCACGGGCCAATGGTGCGTTTTAACTCGACAATTACAGTATAGCATCAAAACTCTTTATGTAAAGACAGTAAATGTCGTTGTTGTTGAACCCTAGAGAGACCAAATGACCAGCAGGGGTTAAAGCAGCCAGAAGTATAAATATAATCAAGACATGTGCTCTTATCCATTAAAAGGTTCCTTATTCAAATCTGTCAGGCTGTAAAAAGGCAGATAGAGGGCGGTCAAGCAGACTTTACATAGGACGAGAGGCTTCTTATAAGGAAACACGGCAAACTTAGCCTTGTTGAATTCAATCCAGGTATGCTTCAATTAATTAGAACTAAATAAATAATGTGCAAGGAGCCTATTTAGGGGTTTTATTCTCAAGACATAAAAGCCATTAATTATCAGGGTCAATGTGAGAGAGGGAGATAACGGAGAGCGTGGGTGCATCGAAATAAGTGAAACAGGTAGAATTTCTAAATGTCGATTAAACTAGCAAACTTTATCGCTACATATGATAAACAAAATCAAAACTATTGATATATTTTTTTGTGTTTATGGTTGTCTGACAGATGCCATTTTTCTAAAATGGAAATATAGTGCACAACTGAAACAAACAAAAGACTTCAACATTCCCCTGAAATTACTCTTCCTTGTTTTTGAGTGTCCAGGGAGGCAGGTGAAGTCTGCCCTTATTACCAATGTCAGAGATTCGATTAAGCACGAGGAAAGCAAATGATCCCAATGAACTAATGATTAATCCGGCAGGTCTATTTACTAATGTACCAGAATGCATTAGAGGCATAAGTTAATGGGGACAGGACATCAATTCAAATACAAATGAACCACATTTGCATTGGACGCTTATTGACTGGTGTAACAAAACGAATTACAAAAGGTAATCTACTTATAAACCTTAGAGACGGATGAAACATGATTCCCAACATATCTACAATTTAACTTGGGCCCATTCTTGCCTCCAGAAATGACAGCATCAATATAAACAGATTGACCGGTCTGTCGTCAAAATAAAGCATCCGTTCAAATTAAAAGAGAGGGTAGAAATAATTAACCTGATTTCCTGTCAGTGCATGAAGACAACAGCTTGCTCTGATTGGGTACGACAACTTGTGCTACTTAAACTATTACCTGTAAGTATGACCTCAAGCATGTTTAGATTCATACAACATATTGTAAATCAACAAAAGTCATGTTTTTGTGTGTACTGCAGCGTAACTGCCATTAGGCCTATTGGTACCAGATATTTTCCCACACTCTTCCCTGCCAGGCAAAGGACAGTGTGGGGGATCGTCAAACCTGCCAGAGGCGACAGTGCTGTGGCACTCCTGAAATGGCTCCAGCCGAGCACAGGCCTTCCCTAGGGGTGAGTAAGAAAGTAAAAAAAAAATTAAAAATACTCCTCCCGCTTTGTGGATGAAAGGCCCAGACTTAATCCTCGCTTTGTTCTTGTACATAGATGAACATGAAAGCCCACTTCTGTGGATTGCTTCTCTCTGGGCCCATGGGTACAGCGCTGGACCCAGAGCACAGTCTTATCAATAATGCTGCGCTCTTAACTATAGGCTTAAATTGGTGGAAAATATTCCACAATTTGACGGAAATCTATCCATCCCCTCTTCCCAGCGGTAATGACACTTTTGCTAGCTTGTCTAATACCATCTAGTAAGTGATTTTTGTAAAGGGAGGAGGGGGGGTTTAAAAAGAGAAAAGCAGCAGTTCTATTTGATGTTTCGATCTGGGATTGATCTCAGAGGAAAGACTCACATTCTGAAAGTAGGATTATTGGCTTCACTGGCTCTCCTCAGATGTCAAAGATCTTTGAACAGCCTTGTAAAGTGCACTACTTCCAGGCTGCTGGTGAACTGCTTATGAACTCATCAAAAGAGCACCTGTCTCCATATTAATGAGGCGCCATGCTCTTGACAAGGGTCCTCTTCCCACACATACCTGTCCCCTTGAGAACCTCGCCGCTTTTCCTGGAAACCGCAGACCAAGGGTGCTTCTCATTCCCGAGCTGGTGTCTCCCCGCAGTCACGCTTTGGACCAAACTCACCAGATCATCCAAGGTACAGAGTGCCACACTGAAAGTAGAAAGAATCAGAAACGATGGTTAGGAAGACAACGACGCAGATATATATTTGAAAACACATGCTATGACATAGTCTGCAGTGTGTATGTTCAACAACTGAACAGCTTCTGCACCTGACCAAAATTCCTATGGTAGTAAAACACTATCTAAAGCATATTTTTCAGCATATCCTGTTGTAATTGACTCTCTCTCTCTAGGTGGCATTCTTTTTGCCTGTTTTACGTGTTTTATGGTGTATTACTCCTGCCACTGCCCGAAATACACAATGTGCTATTTGTCGAGTTTACTTGGGGAAACACCACACTAAATTTTACTAAAGTAAAACCAGAGATTTGATTCTAAACACATCATACATGTTAGAAAATAATTGCTGAACACATGAAAAGACTCAACTATATAGTACTGAATTGTGGAGTTAGACCATTGAACCATTTTTGTTTTTCAGGATTTTTTGGGCAGGCCTGAAATCATGGCTTAATGATGCACTGGAAAACTTATTTATCATAGCCAGTGGTTACTGGCCATCTGGCATATCGGGACAAATCTCAAAGGGCCGCTGCATCAGTGGGCCATTTATTTCCAGTGGCCACTTCCAGTATTGCAACAAAAAAATCCCCTGCAGCCAAAAAAACATTTTCCCCATAGATCACCACTGTAAAAGAGACATCTGTAAAGCTGTTGACAGGATAATGACTGGATTCACTGATATGACACTGTAGGCGTTTTTTCATAACTGGCCCCATAACAGTTTTCTTCAGGGTATTTTAATTTCATAAGTCATTCACCTTGTATGTGATAGTTTATGTGACCTGTGGGTGCCAACAGTGTCTCATCCTTTGGCACCAATAACTGATGTCGCCAAGCCTATCATCCGTTCGCATCAACCACAATCCTTTCTTTTATGACTTAAACTGTTCACATCAGCTCTATCAGAACAGTCACTAGCACAAGTACCGATCATTAAATTGATTGTAGTGTGTATAATTGTAACCATAGTGATTGTATTAACTTTTTTGATGAACAGTAAACATCAGTCCATAGTGTCAGAGTCCCAGTCGCCAGCTCCAGAACGCGGTTTGCTTGTTTACATAGTCTGGCTGGGCCAGAGGTACAATGAGATTAACACTACTGTGCATTTTTCAGTAGGATGCAGAACTCTGAAAGTAACCAGGAAGCTAGACATTTTTTGGCGCCAAGTGAGCAATTTCCATTGTATTGAATAAGCGCCATTTTGGGGTGCGATATCCAGTTCTATAATGCATCCATGTTCAGGGTGCGCATGAATATTGCTGTGTGCGAGTTCCGGGATTGGACTCACTGGCCAGTCACAGCCAAGTTAACTAAACTTGTGCTCACGTCATAGGCTCTGCCGTAGCCTACTCCGTCGCTACTGTTGTGGCTGTAAAACTGTGGATAAATTATTTTGAGCGTCACACAACCCCCACGAAATGAGCAGCATTTAATCAACATTTGGAAAGTCTAAAAGAGCAACACGATTGAAATATTTTCCCCATTGAAGTTGGCAAAGGGCGTAGGGAAGTTAGCCGGCTCGGCCAGCGGAAGTCTTTGGTGCGCATGCTCTGCCCATAGAGAATGTGCATTAACCTTCTGTAAAAATAGTGCACAGCAGTGAGATGGCCAACAAGAAGTGTCATATATACTGTACATACATAATAAACCCTCACCCACGATTGGGCGTGGTTTCAGCACCTTCAGCGCTTCAGAGCAGAGATTACTGCTTATTTTTTCACAATTTTGAAACCTAATTTTATATATTTGGTGATTTTTTTAATCATTCAAAAATGTCTGGATGGTTAAGAACACATTTTTCTGTGGTGTGACCAATTTAGAACAAATATGTTTGCTTTACCCGGACTTTAACCTTTACAATGTTACACCACTCACACGGTCACAAAAACAACAGTTATTTAAGTGAGCAAATCCATGTCATATGATAATATTGTCCGAGCCACAAACAGAATTATGTGAAATCACATTATCAGCAAGTCATGTAACAAGATAACAACAAAATAAGAAAAACATTTGGCGATGACTAAAGAAGTGCATGGGGTTTCTTGTTGAGTATTGGAGGATGGGGGTGATAGTGATAAAAGTGGCCGTGCATGGAGGAGGTGGTGGTGGAGGAGGAGTGGGGGGGTGGTGGCATGGCTGAACTGTAATTGATAATGTAAAGGCAGATGGGGATCTCCAGGGAGACGGAAAGAATCCAAGCAGATGGCCAAATTGCCGCTTATTTATGTGGAGCAGAGGACTCAGCCCCCTCATCCGCATGGTATGATGGATCATTATAGCTCTCTATGCATAAACACCAATATGCTTTTAAATCTGGACTGCAAAGCTGAAGAAAGCCAACAAGCAAAAGTGCCATATTTCAAAGGTGGTGTCAGGAGCAGGGGGGTGGAGGAGGAGGAGGGGTGTTACGGTAAACAACCTATGCTACAATGAATCTAATTAAAGACCATCCACTCACAACCTCTACTGTCTACCTCCCTTACCACCACAAAAACGTGGAACTGTTCCATCTGTACTCAATGCTGGTGTGTTAACAGATTCACCAGTTAAGGAGCTGACAGTAGCAACAGACATCTTACCCATAGAGAGCAAATGCATGCAGAGCATTTTCTATTTGTTCAGCAGCACACATCTATAGATAAGGATGAGTCGAAGTAAAATGCACACACACCAGCACCAATGCTCACACACACACACACACCCTTGTGTTAGTGGTCATTGTGTTTTGATGACACACACTGTCATTATCTTCGATCAGCTGTTGTGTGCGCAGACACAGACAGATTGGTTAATATGGTTAATATGGTTGAGGCCCCTTTGATCTCACCCTGTCCCTGGGTTAACTCTATTAATGTCACCCCGGACAACCTATTTCATATTTACTAAGTCTCTTTCATCTCCCCATGCAGTAATTGGTCCCCTAATGTGCGAGCACTGGTGTGAAGGCCATCCATCGGACTGAAATTACAGAGCATGCGCTCCCTTCTTCTCATAAAGACACTTCAATACTAACCAGCTTTTCAGTGGTGGGGATTGTAGCTTTAAGCAACTGTTTCTAAATCATTTGTGCACAGTTGTCCATCTTTGGTCAAAACAAATTGCATTAATAGAACAAAAACAGCCCACGAAAACTCGTAGCTAGCTCCTGTGATAAATTATTGTGTCTCTGTGTTCAACAAAATATTGGAGATAAACTGCTTATAAAGAGATTTAGCACTTGAGTTAATGTAAATTTGATTGGTTCTTTGAAATAGGGATGCAACGGTCTGACTTCTTCAGTCTGGATACCGACAGCGATATCTGGGCTTTGGGTATCGGCTGATACCGAGAACCGATCCGAAACCAGTGTTTAATTAATAAGCTGTATGCCTTACTGTGTGGAAGTGATTAGGATCATCATTTTATTATTATGTGTAACATCAGGCTTGACTTAAACATTGCTCTCTTAACTTCATAAAACAAAATGTAACAAAAAAAAATCATATTAATTTATTGAATTATTAATTAATAAAATAATAAATTGTGCCAGTAACTTGGTAAATAATCTTCAAAATGATCAGGAGTTAAGTGTTAACATTTTTAATACAGCAATATATTTATCAAAGCTTAAACAGGAATGAAAAATTCCAGGACATACTTAATGTACAGTATATAGTATATAAACAGAAATGAATAGTTCGGCCCCATTGTCACCGATACCCAGATATTTCAGTCAGTATCAGTCTGATATTGTTGCATCCCTATACTCTGAAACATTGAAAAATATACTGTGCAGGACTAAAGCTGATAATTAAAGCTTGCAAATGTGTTAAGCTGTTTTTAAACTGAAATTTAGAGTTATTCTGATCATTGGTTCATAACCGCAAGGACTTGGCTGTGTGATATTCAGAAAACCTCAACCAAAACAACAAAGACTATCTGAGATACTGCTGGTTACTATCAAACCTCTAAATGTGCACTTAACTGTATATTGATTTAATATGCTTTTTAATAGGTTTGTATATAGTTTTTAAATGGTTAAATGTACATATTATAGAGAGAAAAGGTTGCTTTTACCATTTAAGCATTAGCAACAAACTTACTATTTAAATCTACAGACTACAGATGAATAAAGTGAAAAGGCAATTTTTGCTTTATAGATTCTTAAAAGCAAACAAAGCTGGAAGTGTGATAGCTATCATTTGCTATGAGTGAAGATATTCGATGATACAGTTATTTTGGGGGGGGCTGCCCACAGAACAGGAAAGTAAATGTGTCATTAAGTGGGGAATGTATAACACCTCCCTGGGCCTCCCATATTTTACCTTCCTGAGTAACACCAGCGAATATTAATATTTGCTTTTCATTTGAAGCAGCAGTGGCACTCTGTTCAGGAGGAGTGAAAAAGGGAGGAGAGCCTGAGTGTGGCAAATGTGGCCTTCAGACAGGATATTATAGTGACTAAGGGTGCTTAATCGGCCAGTGAAATAGAAGTTTACTGTAATTTAATTCATATTTTTCCAAAGGTGAAATGAAGACTCACATTGTGAGGCTTCATTAGAGCCGACTGTGAGGTAAAGGCTCTCTTTGTGCAGGAGACGATGATTGACAGAAGATGAGAAAGTCGCCCTGTCACAGCAACTGCCACCATGCGTCTTTCTCAGACTAGCTGAAAGCAGTAGCACTAGTGTTGGGAGGGAGGGCTTACTTAACACCCCACATAACACTTCCACTCACAAAGAGAACAATCACAACGTGAAAGAGCTATCGCACAGTGGAAGCACTTTGGGTTCTAAACGGAGAAGTTAAACCTAAGTAATAGACCCTGTTTGGAGAGCTGATATCCAAAGCACCGAACGCTGTGAAACATCACAAGGAAGCTAATCAGTAAGTGATTTACAGCAGTGGGGGCCCTGCACACACTGAAAGAACTTCTGTGTTTTTTACAACGTGTGTCCTGTTGTCATAGTTCTGACCAATTTACCTATTAGGTTTATCATAACTAATCATTATTATTGTAGAGACTGTAAATATGCTACAATCGAGCCCCATGTACCTCAGAGGGCTTTAATACTGTTTGAATTAGGGCTGGGAGATATGGGAAAAATACTTTGATATATAATATAATATTGCAACAATATGGTAGAGTCGAGTATCGGTGCTTTCACAAAATATTTACACAATGAGCTTCATCAGTAATGTATATATAATGAATTAGTGGGTAAAGGCAAATAATAGAAAAGCTAGAACAGTTTGGGAAGTTCAGGAATATACTTTACTGTAATGCAGAATTTAAATCCAGGAAAAGAAAACACTTATGCCATGTTACGATATCCAAAATCTATGCCGATATCTAATCTTGTGTCACAATATCGATATAATATTGATATATTGCCCAGCCCTAGTTTGAATTATAACCAAACTGTAAAAGGAGCAATTTTGAGCTAAACATTAAAAGTTATTACCCTGATTATCTTTTTCATATAAAACTAATTTTGGTGAAATGAAGGAGAACAAATATTGTCTGTTGCTGTATAAAAAAACAGGTTTCAGGCTTGTACTTCCTTGGCCAAATTGAACTATGAATGTCCAAAAGAGTGCTCGTTTCCACAGCTTCTACAGTAACTTTGGGGAATGTAGTATTATGATGTCCCATTTATTGGTCAAAACTACAACATCAAGATTGAGGTTGAAAATATTATGGGGCATGACATACTGCATATATGTATCATATGCCATGGCAACCACTGTATTGTTTTATCTGATGTGAATGAATCCCTAAAGTGGTAATGTGAGGTACTGAACAGGCTTTCTACATCGTACCAAAAATGTGATTCCTCTTAGCAACACGTGCAGGAACCACAGACAAGTACAGAAGGAAAACTAGGCCATTTGTTTGAAATATTGGGCAATTTTCCGCCAATCAAAAATCATTCCTTGACCTCATGCGCAACAAAGTCCCAGAGAAGCACTGATTTCACACACGCAACAAATAAGAGGCGGGTGACTCGACAAGAAAGAGGGCCATGTTTCAGATTTAGGAGAGTGCCCACTCATTCTACACTTCAAAGAGAAATGTATGATTCCGCTAAAATGGTGTCAGTGTCTGCACTCAATTTTGGTAATAACTTGCTCAGAGAGAAGGAAAAAAAAGAATCTGGAAGCAATTTGTGATAGAATAGCCAAGTTTTCCTTTTCCTCTAACGAAAGTTATTCTAACTATTGACCTTTCCAGGGCTTGAATGGCATTCTGGGATGCCACCGCTGCTCTCAAACGGAACTTTTTAATTCTGTGCGTCAGTGTTGTTTTAGGCCTCGTCTCCTGGGTAAAGCACTTAAACTATTACTGTATGTGCACTCTTTTACCACACTATTTGAACAGTGGGCCTTTCTGCTATTCCTGTACTGTTGGTAACACATTATGAAATCAATTCCAAAGAAATTTCAGTTACGGGGGGGATATTTCAAGCAAAGGGAGGCACCTCAAAATGTATATATTTGTTTTGACTTTTCACTGAAAATTAAATTTTTGCCACTTATTTTACAATTTTTTCATTGCATGTCTTATCACATCAGAAAATTGTCACTTTAATATCAAAACAGAAACAGAATTCAGTTGTCCTCCGTGCTCTATGATGCATTTCAACAACCTGCTGAGTTCGCTTCCTTTTACACTGCTGCTCCCTTGTGGTGTATCCAGATATGATAGGCTGTTTTGACAAAGTGTAAATCCAATAGTCTCAGGTGATTAATTAGCAGCAAGAAAAGAGATGGATTGTTGTGTTTATCCCTGTTGCAAGAGTTAATAAAGAGAAGTTGAACTAGTTTTTAAATAGAAATAATACAAAACAGTATATGAATTATTCTAAATCCTAATTGTACAGAAATGCTGTCTGTTTGGTTTGATATTTGCCTCTTGTAATTGTTCTCGATTTGCCAATTAGACCCACGGCAATGAGTTGGCTTGACGATAAATGCTAATTTATGTGGCTGTATTTTAGAAATCTTATTACTGAAAGCCATCTCCACACCTCCACATCACTCCAAATCCTAAAGTCTCGTCTCTCAGTCATATCCTTGTCCTGCTACCCCTCCACCCTCATCCCAGCCCCGGTCTCTCACCAAAGCAATCAGGTAAATCCCACATTAACTCCTGGGAAACAGCCCATTAATATTTCACTTGTTTCCAAGCCTGTTTGTGCCATACATCAATGCCCAACCACTCCTTTCAAAGCCATACATTAGAACTATTTTCAAAATACTTCATTGTCAGCCTGTGGCAGCCTCATTACTTATTAAGATAAGAGAAAAGATGTGCAGGAGCAGTTGGTGGCTCAGCTTGCTTTAAAAGCTCCTTTTCTACTGTTTCCACCTCCTCGGCCTGCCTCCTACTCCACCTCCTTCTCCTCCTCCGCTGTACTCATTTGGGTGATAACGCTGTCACAGAACCTTTAGGAAGTTGCTTGGCTGAAAATAAGTGGGATGTTTGTTTAGTTAAGGGAAAAGAAAAACATGCCTGCCATGCTGGGTAAAGTGTACTAAAATAACTGCTTAGCCAGCACAGTCGGGCTGCGTCAAAGAGTGTCAGTATTTATAAAGCGCCAATTTGACCTTGAATCTACAAAAGGGATGTTAACAGCAACATATTTGGATGAATAAATACTTTTGATGAAGTATGTACAGCATTTGACTATAAAAGACAATAAAATGTGAACATCTCTGCATCATGAAAAGCTGTAGTAACTGCATCCTAAATGATGGCAAAATTGCAGGCCCATAATTAAGATATCAAAATGTGTCATTACAGCATGATCTATTCTTAAAAACCAAGGCATGTGTGGCAAGGTTTACGTGAGCTGGTATCATGTGCGGTTGTCTGGCAGATTAAATGATCAACGGCCAAAATGTCCGTTGGGAAATATGCCAAATAAATAAATGAATGAATTAATAGCATATTAAATAGCCTAATATTGTTAGATATGTTGCCAAGACAACTTAAATATAAAAATATACAAAAGCTTAAATGCCTCCGCTCTGCTGTACTTCTAATTCAATACACTTTTTGTCAAATTCAGCAAATATCTCCTCAGAGTCCACAGCCAGCTGACTGTGTAAATGCGAAATAAACAAAGTGTTTTGATGATATAAATAATGATTACATCTATGTTTCTTCAATAAATTTTGACTTTTGGACTTTGGACTATTTCAGAGACGAGGAGCACGGCGCCTCACTCGTTGTGAGTATATGCGTGCGTGAGAGAGAGACAGAGAGAGAGAGAGGAAGAGGAGATGGACTGCACGCAATGTTTCGGTAAGGTATTAATAATAATTTGAATGTCAAAGAAATGAATGAAGCTTCAAACTATTCTGCAGGCTACCAGCCACACAGCACTATTTTGAATTTGACAAACGCAAATCACTTTATTTTTTTATATCGCTTCTTCATTTAACTTATTTTCAAGTTATGTCAAATGTAGGCTATTTTATGGCCGGTAGTTGTTCTATATGGCCGGAATTGTGAAATATTAACAGCCTGAAATCCTGAATTGTGAGGTGATGTTACCACAAATGATATTCACAACTATATTTCAGATAGTCTTCACCACTGCCAAAACAACGGTGAATATGATGCTGGACTACGAGTTAAAAAGCAATGTCAAAAACTTACAGTACAATATGGCTTACAAGATATTTTTTGTGACATTTTTTTGAAATATTGCATAGCGATATTGTTTTTAGATCTAATGTCCTCTTTCGGACATGCAATATTCAATTATGTTGTTATTGAGAGTTTGTTGTATACGTTTGCTGGTTGTTTTTCTTATATTCTATATAATATTCTTATATTTTTTTTTTTATTTGTTCAAAATAAAAAGCTAAATCTAATGTTAAACGAACAGTGTGTAACATTTCTGGGGATCTATTGGCAGAAATATAATATAATATTAATAAGTATGTTTTCTTTAGTGTATAACCACCTGAAAATAAGAATTGTTGTGTTTTCGTTACCTTAGAATGAGCTGTTTATATCTACATACGGAGCGGATCCTCTACACGGAGCTGGCCGACATGTTTCTACAGTAGCCCAGAATGGACAAACCGAACACTGGCTCATTTTCCCATCAGCCACCGTAGTTCTCCTACACGTTTGGCACACGGGAGAAGTTTCAGCCCTCAGATCCTACACAGTGCACCTTTAAAAGAGGATATATAGCAGTTAGATATTGGTAATTTTCTGATGATTCTGTTATCAATGAAGGAACAATTTGGCCTTAAGGATTAACATGTCAGGGAAAAACAGGAAAAACACATTCAGTATTGACCCCTAAACGGCTAATGGCTTGATCAAAAACCCCACTAGGAATGTCACCTCAGGCATATCAGGAATATCTGGAGAGCAGTTACAAAAGATAAGAAGGAATACACCGCCATACTGGAGGGGTGACAACAAAAGAGAGATTGCAGTGTTATTGCCTCATCCTCTCACGGCAAAACATATTCAATTGCTATGAAGGGTGTTCAAAATCGACTACAAAAGGAAGAAAAGATCAGAGAGGAAGATGTAAGAAAGTTATAATCTTTCTTTATAATCTTACGTTACTGTCACTCCTCCAGCATGATGGCATACCTTTGTAACTATTGGGAAACACTTCCAATGCTTCTTGACAGGTCTAGCTGTCAAAACTCTTGACAGCAGAGGGACTTTGTTTTCAAATCGATTATATAAATGCTGTATATTACATCAGACATCTTTTAAATCTGAAGGCGCAAATTTGTGAAGACAATTTGTCTTCAAAACCCTTAACGAATAGGTTAATAAATGGAAACCAGGCGAAGTAATGGAAATTACGCAGGTGATACTCTGAGAGGTCAACACTGGGTTGGAAAGAAACTGTGTCCGACATCCATTTCCTCAAGTGTCAGAAAATCTACCACAGTCCCTGTGGAAAGTCAGGATAAAAAAAATATGCTACGTCTGGTGAGTATGAGTTACATGTTATCTGGCTAAAAGCAATGGATATGACTGAAGAACCCTCCGGTTAACAGTATGTCTTAAACCCCAGGGTCTGTTATGTTGTCAAACTTGACATTCACCATGTGTCAAAGACCTGCATCAATCAATTAGTCAGATAGCTGCATCTACATAACTGAATTTGCCCTTTTCACAGAAGACATTTTGACTTGTCATAGCAGAAAAAGCACAGGTGTGAGTAGGCTAATAATAACACTAATTATAGCTCTGCTCCATTTAAGTACCCAGCGATTATTATTATAGCATGAGTCTCGACCTGGAAGGCCTAAGTGGAATTTAGCCATCATTATTAATGTGAATAATTACACCTGTGCTTTTCCTGCCATGCCAAAATGTCTTCTGGAGTGACAATAAGGGCCTGTGTTAGCCTACTGCAACTTCACTCACTGGATGGAACAAAGTAGGCTGCTATGTGTTACATCAAAACCACCTCAGTAAAACAAATACTGAACACACTGGGGGGGTAAAGCCACTGCAATTACTACAACTACTATTGTTGTTGATATTACCATATGTAGCATACCTATGATTTCATGAAAATACATATAGATCAGGGGTCAACAACCTTTACTATCAAAAGACTCATTTTAGGAAACAAAAAAAAACAGTCTGGAGCCACAAAACATTTGAGCATTGTGATGAAGGTAACACAGTTTATAGTCAAAGTATATATTAGTATATACTATACTTTGGCCCTCACTGCATTAGACTTACAGTAAGTCTAATGCAGTGAGGGCCAAAGTGCAAATGTACTACGGAGTATTAGGGCCACATTGAGGGAAAAAGAAATCTGAGATTTCCAGAATAAAGTCATAACTTTACGAGAAAAAAAGTTGTAATATTACGACAATAAAGTCATAACTTTCTGAGAAAAAAGTCATAATATTACAAGAATAAAGTCACAACTTTAAGAGAAAAAAGAAAATAACACATAAAATTACTACTTTATAATATTATGACTTTATTCTCATAATATTATGACTTTTTTTCTCATAAACCTATGACTTTATTCTCGTAATATTATGTCTTTATTCTCATATGATGCCCTTTTTTCTCGTAAACTTATGTCTTTATTCTCGTAATATTATGACTTTATTATCATAATATTATGCCTTTTTTTCTCGTAAACCTATGACTTTATTCTCATAATATTATGCCCTTTTTTCTCGTAAACTTGTCTTTATTATCATATTATGATTTTTTTTCTCATAAACCTATGACTTTATTCTAGTAATATTATGACCTTATTCTCATATTATGCCTTTTTTTTCTCATAAACCTATGACTTTATTCTAGTAATATTATGACCTTATTCTCATATTATGCCTTTTTTTTCTCATAAACCTATGACTTTATTCTAGTAATATTATGACTTTATTCTCATAATATTATGACTTTTTTTTCTCATAAACCTATGTCTTTATTCTCATAATATTATGCCTTTTTTTCTCATAAACCTATGTCTTTATTATCATAATATTATGACTTTTTTCTCATAAACCTATGTCTTTATTATCATAATATTATGACTTTTTTCTCATAAACCTATGACTTTATTCTCATAATATTATGCCTTTTTTTCTCATAAACCTGTCTTTATTATCATAATGTTATGACTTTATTCTCGAAATCTCAGATTTATTTTTTCCCTCAATGTGGCCCTAATACTCCGTCGTACCGTCGTACCATAGACCTACAACAATGATAAATAAAATTGAAAATGTAAACAAAAACAGTTATTCATTTCCATTTTATCAATCCACAGGGAGCCACTGGAGAGGAGCTGAAGAGCTGCAGGTTGCTTAGAGACCCCTGAGTTAGATGAACGTTACTTTACACCTGTAGGTCTCTGCTAACATTACGTTACCATAACGTAGTTTTATCGAGCTAAGTAAGTCAGCTTAAAATAGCTGGAGCACTTACTTTGAGTGCATTTAAAACAGTGTGTATGTATTTATTATCAAAAACTATGTCCATCAAACTGAGCTAACATTTTACCTCACACGAATCTGCATACTTTCAGTTAGTATCCATGGTGATGAAGTAAGCTGTTCCTCTAAATGTCCTCGTGGTTGCTCCTCTCGACGACAGGTGAATCCATTAAGAGGCTGAACCCTGTTTTAGTTTGCTGTGGTCAGTTTAACAACCTCTCTCTGCGTTCGTCTTTTACGTTTCTGGGAAATACTTTTTAGAGAAACAAGAGCGAAGTTCAGCGACATTTTCTCTGGACTTTTTTTTCTCTTCAGATATTGATTGACCTTTCACCTCTGACCTTTGACCTCTGCCTCTTTTCCCATCATCTTCGCTTCTTCTTCTTTTTTTGGTGTTTTGGCAAACCATCTTAGAGGTGCATTACCACCATTTGGACTGGAGTGTGGAACAAGAGATTGTGCAGAAACAAAATAAAAAAATGTTAAATTTAAATTTAAATTAAAAAAAAAAAAAAAATAATAATAATAATAATAATAATAATAATAATAATAATAATGAGGAAAACTCTAGAATCGTTTAACTAAATCAGTTTCTCTTAAAAACTGAATAATTTCACTGTATATATTATATTTGCTATATTCCCCAATAGACCTGACAATGAAAAGTCCTGATGTTTTGCCTTCCTTAGTGACTGTAAAAGGTGATTCCTCTGGATACTGTAATTCCTGCAGTGTATCAGTACATGTTTGACAGTTTCTGGTTGATTACAATATGTGCATTTCCCAGTTGGGTGCTTGCCTATTCTATATAATGTGTGGTTAAAGACCTGAATGTCCGATTCTCAGTCGAGTGACCGTCATCCTCGCTGCATCCCCCCAGTGAATAAAAACAACAGTCCTGATTTATTTACTGTCATTGTAAACACTTGTTTGTTGTTGTTTGTGCTGTACATTTTTAATAGCCTAAGTTACATTTATGTATTTTGACTTACCTGCTTTCAACACATCGCAAATTGTAATATTACAATATTAAATATTACAATTATATATAGTAACCTATGAAAATATATAGTAACCTATGAAAATAACGAACACCGAGGTGGGTGCAGTTATATTTCAATGAAAAACTGAATTTATTTTAAAGTCACGTTAATTTTTCTTACAATTTAAGTAAAAGGCAAAATGGGAAATTAAAAGATATCAAATGGCAACATGAAATAAATGAATAATAATAATGGAAATAAAAATAATAACAATAATAATAATAATAATAATAATAATAATAATAATAATAACAATAACAATAATAATAATAATAATAATAATAATAATAATAATAATAATATAATAATAATAATAATAATAATAATAATAAACATTTCAATGACATATGAATTAATTGTTTTTTTCTTTGCTTTAACACACTTGTTTTACAGAGGGATCTGTCACCCAACTTTAACATTTGATGGGAAACATTCTTAAATA
Organism: Sebastes fasciatus; assembly: GCF_043250625.1. Lineage (NCBI taxonomy): Eukaryota > Metazoa > Chordata > Actinopteri > Perciformes > Sebastidae > Sebastes > Sebastes fasciatus. The sequence goes on from NC_133796.1 coordinate 12,674,584, forward strand.
CGTGGTTGGTTTCTTTAAAGCAACCTTGCCAACCCTTTTTTAGTTACTAGCCCTTGTGTAATTGGATAACCATGTCACACACCCTTGATGTCTCCAGCATGTGTTTTGGACTGGGCTCAATTAAAAGAAAACCTTATCTTCACATCACAACATTGTATTTTGCCATCCCTTCAGTTCTCAGCTATTGTTTTATGGAGTCATTTAGGCTGGAAACACAGGCAGTTAATTCCAGTTAATTTCTCCTACTGTAAGGTGGAGGTATGTGTTGACATATTTCAGTTGAGATAGCGTTCCTAAAGATACAATACATTTTTGTGGATAATCTGATAGCAACACCCTCTCACAGCATTGTTGTTTTAATCACACAGGAACATCTTGTTGCCAGGAGACAGTGAAATGAGATTTTGTCACTTGATGTATCTGCTGCTGGGAACTTTTGTCTGTAAAACTTATTGTCCACCTAAAAAAAACTGGTTGGTGTACTGGTACTGGTGGTTTAAGACACAGCATTACACTTTTGTAATGATTATTTATCTGCAAAAATATTATTGCAAATCATTGAAGTAAGCAGTAAATTGGAAACACTCTCTTTTGTATCCCGTCAGTGGGCTGCACTGCATTCATGGCAGTTATCTCAAAAGAAATTCTTGAAATGTTTACCAAACTAAAAAAGATAGTGTATTCTTCACAATCCAACACAACTTTAATAAAGGCGAAGCGTGGTCAGCACAGGTAAGTTGATTAATGACTGAAGTAGGGCTATATTTTTCACACCACTCCCAAAGTGGGCACTTCAATGCTCTTTTCCTAATGGTTTACAAAAGCTGCTCGAGGGGCGCCGGGCAGGTACAGTGCAGGGAGCATCATCTGTTCCCAAGCAGATTATTTACACTGTGCTTTTATCAGCCATCTAAACTCAGGCTATTAGTCATCACAGAGCCGACGACAAGCCCAGGAAACTGAGCATTTACTGTTAAATGGTGATGAATGGAGCAGCACTTCAATGGTCATACATCAACCAGGCGTCACCTACACACCGATCTCTCATCTCTCTTGGGATGATATAGAGTTAATATTTAGTATACACATCATTTGGGCATCACATTTTCACACGTTATGGTTATACTAAACACGTAACACTGTTTGACTCATATTCAGTCTTAATAAAGATAATAAAAGGCTATAAAAGTGAAACTAAGAAATAGGTAAACTAATATTTCCACTTAGTCCTGGCTATCTTAAAGGGACAGTGTGTAGGATTTGGTGGCATCTAGTGGTGTGGTTGCAGATTGCAACCGACTGAGTATCCCTCTGCACACTCCTCCCTTTACAACATGAGCGGCCGAGCGCAAAACCACGGTAACGCCGTTAGCCTCGATCAGGCCATCCTTACCATAATAACACTACTTTAGGAGCAACGGAGGTCAGACGGCGGATGGTGATACCACGGTTTTCACTCTGTGGCTCACGTTACCACCAAGCGTGTCAGAGAACTACGGTGGCCTTTAGATAAAATCATGAAAGGCCCTCTCTGGAGCCAGTGTTTGGTTTGTCTGTTCTGGGCTACTGTAGAAACATGGTGGAGCTACATGGCAGACTCCGCGAAGAAGACCTGCTCCCTATATAAATATGAAGGGCTCATTCTAAGCTAACGGAAACAGAACAATTCTCTACTGAAAACGAATATTATATTCCATTTCTGCTAATAGATCCCCTGAAATGTTACACACTGTTCCTCTAAGGAAAACTACTTACAATCTAAACAGAATCTGTATTTTCTGAGTATCATTATATAAAGCTTTTAAATCCTTTAAAAACATAAAATAACAGCAGTAGGTTGATACCACAAAGTATGCTAAATACTGTACATCATTTTAGTTTTTATTTTATTTTATTTGGGTTGGCATCGTTCCCCACAAATAAGATGAGTACACTGAGTATTTTGTTTCATACCCTCCACTGCAATCTTTTGTTGTGTGTTCTGAAAGGAGAGAACATTTCACTGAGATGAAATGTTTGCAGTTAAAAAGCAGCATGATGTTGGCTTATGCTTTTAGTTTCTCAACTTAGCGCTCAGCGTGAAAGACTTGCCTCAATCAGTGAGCCGGGAGTCAATATGTATAGTCACTCTGCTTGGGTTTTGCTTGTTGACTAATTTCTCTCTACCCATACTCAAACAAATCAACAGCATGCGTGGGGGTCATGCAAGCGGAGCGAATCCCTGGCAAAGAGCCGACAACTCTCTCAGCAGACGCAGCGGGAGTGTTTGGACTGTAAACACACCGACACCATTCTGCCTCCTGCATTCATCCAGCCATGATGCACCGGGCTTTCTTTCCTCAAAACCCAACCCTTGTTGCACAAACGCACACACAGCCATGCCAGCAACTCTCTCTTGCTCGTACACACTCATACATTTTGCATTATCTGTTATACACGCCACCAATCTCTCATTTTTAGCTCCCTGTCGTACAGACAAGCATGTCCTCACAAACATGCAAGCACTGTCACCTACATACAGTACAATAAGGAAAAAAGGGGGATTTTGGTGCAACAATGACTGATGTGCACATCTACAGGTACTGCACTGTATATGTGTATGTGTGGATGGGAGAGAGTTCGGCAGGGACGTCCCCGTACTTCAGTGTGTGGCTCCCACGACAGCCTGGGGTGCCACATCCATCTATGTCTTTTTGCCAAATTTGATTTTAAATATTTATCACACCATACATCTTGGCTGAAACAAATTGCTGGCAAAGTGCTATTGTCTGTGAAACATGTAGTAAGAAGGATGGAGGCTTTAGAGGGAACATCAATGTTTCATTTGGTAAAATATATGAGTGGGAAGTGTATGTGCAACTACAGCACTTTTTTCTTTTCAAAAAACAGGAGGATGATACAGAAGTAAAACTTTTTGAAGTACATTCTTGCTAAGGTGTAAAGGAGGAGGCGAGTATTTTGAGACTGAATGTTTTTCAGTCATGCTATTCTATTTTCTAATTCTTCTGCATTTAAATTCAAAGGGCATCTTTATTACTTACAAAGCCATTAAGGTGAAGTTGTCCTTGTTGGCACTGCAATGCTTTTAAAGAATGATATGGTTGTTGAAGGTTTTTCAATTGTAATTGTTGTTTTTTTTTGCAAGAAAATCTAAAGACATACAAAAAGTAGGATATGTGCAGCAGGAAATCATGAAATATGAGGATCATTTTGCTGAAATGATCATGCTACCTGGCCTCAGTGCACATAAAATAGTGCATTTTCACATCAAAAGAAGGAACAGGAAAATTAGACAGTATATATTGTACATATTTACGGTATAAACAGTATATATAGACACACATACATGGTTACTGTGTCTAGAATGTGGATTCACCTACTGTATGTTTATGGAAATTATTTATGGGAATTGACACATTGACATTTATACTGTAGCAACTATTCTTAAAGCAAAAGTGTTGATTCAGCAGCCAGCAGGGCTCCGGATCTCCTGCTGCGTGCGTGCAGTGCTGCCTGCTTCACATTTCTTGAAGCTTTTTTTAATCCAAGTGAAGTTTGCTACTTTGCTTGTTCTTTTTTAGACAACGCGCTTGCATTTGTTACTTATATTTAGACTCGAGAGGTACCGTACTGTAGCTCAGTGCAGAACATTCCACTGTTAACCACAGAGCAGCTCTTCTACAGTAAGTGCCTTGCTCGAGGGCATTTAGACAGCTGGTTGTTGAGGGAGAGGAGAGCAATACTCATTCATTTTTGCTCTGTGCAGAGAAACCAATATATTGGACCTGCTGCTTCTAACTGTTGGAGTAACACTGGACCAAATTCAGAGTAATGGCGAAAAACAAAAGATGATGTACAGCTTACCTGGGGACAGGAAAGCCACTACAGCACAGACTTCTTCTGCTGGATGATGTCAAAACAGCTGCAGAGCCAAGTGACTCAAATATTGCTCCACTTTTGTTACATTGCTGTGCTTAAGGGAAGGTAGTGCTGCCACAGATGTGATTTACTACATTGGTTTCACTCTGAACAACACATTTCTGTATTGTATCATATGATATAAAACTGTAACACTAGAACAATCTGTCAATATCAGTAGTAGTATAACATATACAGGGATTCAAGACAGAGAACAACAGCAACAGAAAATAATAAATAACTGACTTATTTTCAGAGAAATAATCCATATGCACTGGACCCTTCATACCACTTGAGGTATATTTTCCAACTGAATGCTTCCACTTAATCCATCCAACCTACACTTGTTTTACAGCAGTGCAGAATTCTATATAAAAAACATTATACAACATCCGGCAGTAGCTTAATGCTTCAACGACACCTTGAACAATTATCTTCCCAACTGACTGATGATTCTGTTTTTGTAAAATATATACCACATACATTTGTATAAATTGTCCAATTTGTATTATTCAGGGCTGAAAATGACTCAATGTAATGAATATTAATCTCATTGTTCTCTTTCAGTTGCCTTTGTGCTTGACTCCTAGATGACCACACGATGGCGTTCTTGTCTTGTGTAAGATAAGAGATTGTCATTCACAAAAAAAAGGCAGAGAAAACAAATTGCACTGCAGAATTCTCTCATTTCAGACTGTATATTATACATGTTATAATATATAATATATGTTTTTTTCTGATTTGTTGAAGTATGAGCTTAATGTGTGTATTAAAAGCCCCAGTTTAATTCTAACAAATCCCATCACACCTGCAAAGTGATCATAGAAACTGCCGTCACCTATCATAGGTGTTCCTTGAATAAAGGGGGATTATTGTTATTAATGCTTTTTTTTGCATCAAGATTTTCCCTCTTGGCCTGGAAAGCTAGATAAGTTTCATGGTGTGTGCACTAACTGTGAGGCATGATACCAGTTTGTCTTCCCTGGCAACAGCAACATCCCACTAGATGGCACTAGTGTAGCACCACAGCTGGAGGAAAAGGCCTCTGTGCTGTTGCCATTGTTTAAGTCAACACTATTCCCCCTTTACCAATGCACTGGCTAAAAGAATGCAGCAGTGATTAATTACCAATTCAGTATCAGTACACATTATTATCCAGCATTCAAAAAGAGGCTCACAAACGGTGCCGTGCGACCAAACAAGTGCACAAAAACAAAACGAATCAGGAGCTTTAAGGCCGTTTGGACATGCATCCCACAAAGCTTCTCAGCACATAAATATGTATTACATCTGCAACTCAATTAGGCACGCTGAAACTGGCCTTTGGGGTAGAAACCTGTGAACCTGCATAGATTTGCGCTAACCACTCCTCCATAGGCCTTAAGCTGTACAGCTTTTGCTATTACTGATAATCATCCCGGCTGACCTGTATGCAGAGGTTGTGATCTAATACACACTTTTGATCTAGTGGATTAAAGCTGCTTGCACACACCTGGACAACGCCATAAAACTGGATCAAGGTCTGCCGAATAGCTTCATTACAGTCAGCCGTGTGGAGCTGGCATATGCAAATAACCCAGAGATCCAAATGGAGAAATGCAGCTTCATTAAATTTGGCAATAAAATATTTGCAATACCTCATTGGCTTCTAATGGCCATAATGAGCAGTATGACTGAATCCAATCGTCGTGCGTTAGATTTAATTTGTTTGGCATTTCACAGATGGGAATGCATTTAGAACTGTGAGTAGACATGAGAAGTCATTACAAAACCAGGACATAGACGAAAGCTTTGCCTTGTGGTGAGTCCGTGTCACCGCAGAGCCACAAAGACCTCCGCTCTTTCCAATGGGGATGTTTCCCAGAATGCTTTTATGGAATACGCAGAGGCCTCAACCACATACTGGAAATGCCAATGGTTGATTTTACCATATTGCGTTTCAACATATTAGGTTACCGGAACTTAATAATGCAATTCCATCCCTTATAACTATCTGCAGCTGGCTTTTGTCCAAGCCCAGATACGATTGGCCGGCAGACTACGCATGCCAACTAAAGAGATACCATAGGAATAAACAATGAAGCTGCTTGTCATCTGAGAAAAGAGATAAATACAGATGGACAATGCCAGTCCAACGCTGTTGTTGCAGTCTACAGAATTTGCATTATAATATTGTAACAGCACACTGCAAATTAGAGGAGAACAAATTAAATTTAGAACCAGTGCGAGCTTTGGTCAAACTAGCAAGCTGACAAGCCAAAGCAAGAGGGACTGAGTGATACTGCAGAAGAGCTGCAACGATTATTCGATTAGTTGTAAACTATTGAATTATTCGCCAACCATTTTGACTATCAATTAATCGGTTTGAGTAATTTCTTAAGAAATAAAAAGTCAAAATTCTCTGATTGCAGCTTCTTAAATGTGAATATTTTCTGGTTTCTTTACTCCTCTATGACAGTAAACAGAATATCTTTGACTTGTAGACAAAACAAGACATTTGAGGACGTCATCTTGGGCTTTGGGAAATCATTTTCTGACAATTTATAGACCAATCAACTAATTAATTGATCAAGAAAATAATCGACATATTAATCAACAACGAAAATTATAGTAACTAAGTTAGTTGCAGTCCTATACTGCAGAACTCAATACAACACCATCCAAGTGGACTATAATTTAGTCTGGAGTGCAGATGTGCCTCACATCATGAGTCGGATTGGAAACAGTATGTTTTTTAATTCAATAAGCAGCAAAGTGACACACATGGGTAAAAGGATTGCCTCATTCGAGGGCTGTTTGGTTTGCTTTTTATAGCACAAGGCAAACATGCCCCTCCATATGTCTGCCAGCAAGCTAGCCAATGTTGTGTGTATGCAGCAACAGCACAGTAGACACTGGATGATATGTGCAAGATCTAGTAAACATATATCTATCTTTAATTTGTCATATATTCAAACAATATGTTTTGCTAGTGGTTGTAGCAGGCAGAATAATAAAATGTCTGTGCTAACAGGAGGGTGAATAATGAAGACTACAGTGTAGGAACAATGCACAGCAAACTAGGAGCAAATGATTATATCCTGTCAGGAGAATAAGACTCAATTTGATCACATCCTTTCCTTTTCAGGGCACTACTACAATCTATTCTATATAAATAAACTAGCTAATCAATTACAACCCCAAGCTAATGCAAAGATGCTTTTCATACACAGCCCACCCCGCCGCACATTGCTAAGATAAATTGGCTGTGACCCAAGCATGACCCCGGCTGATGTTCATGAGACCATTAAATTTCCTGCAAAGAGGGCGCAGTGCATAGGGTGCTGTGTTTGTGTGTGCATTTGTATGTGTGTGTACATGTGTGTGTGTGTAAGAGTGAGACAGACAGAGAGAGAAATACAATGAGAAAAGGGGGGAGAAACAGAAAAGGAGTGAGGTGCACACATAATTCAAAACACGAGTTACATGTTACTGCTTTATTTTCTCATTTGCTTCATTTTCAGATTTTACTTGAATACCAGGGATCCTTTTTTTATAGGTGTCATTGTTTTAAAAATGAGGGTACAGTACATCATTTTTTGGAATTAAACTCTTCAGTTTTCCAAGCTGCATGTTCCTTTCTTGTACTAAAATATGACAGCGAGTGGGATTTAGTATGAAGCCACATTAAACCCTTAGATACATACGTCATTGGAACCTACACCAAAACCTACCCGTATTAGAAGAAATCACGTTTCTTACAGTAATATACAGTAATATGAATCTGTATTTTTTTTTCTATAGATGTGCAATGTTTAGTTATCCTTTTTAAACATTTTAAAGTAGAAGTCTTTTTGCATTTGACGAATTGCTTTGCAACTGGTTTTCTGCATTTTTCACTATTGCATTCATGTTTCCTCTGGCAGATATTACCATATTTTTACTTCCTAATCTTCTGTGCTGGGTTGTGGCTTTTGTCACCCAACACCTTCCTATTGCTTCAATGTTTAATTAAATGAATTAATTCCTCATGTGTGTGGTCTGGCATGCTCCTCAGTGAGCTCCTTGTGGAAGTGCTTTGATAATTTAGTGATTCGTTTGGGTTGTCTTTATCTGAAATGTTAAATGAGCCTGAGTCTAACTCTATCACTGATTCTTCAACCAGCATCTCAGCTGTATATGTATCAGCCATGTCAACACTGTTGTTGACATGGCTGAATGTTTTAAATGGGTCATTAATACATATACTGTAGATACATACAACAGCACACCATCTACCAATCAATAAACATATATAAATATATATTACAGTTAAGTTATACCTAGCATGAAATTATTCAAATAGTGAATATTACAGTAAAAGCAATATGCTACTCATCCACTAATCTAAGTAGCTAAGCTACAAACTACTTAGTCATGTCAGTAAATCCAAAAGAACTACTGTACAGTAAAGTTAGTAAGATAAGCTTACTGTTGTAGTAGGTACTCTTTAATAATGTATGTGTCACATGTACAATTGTCTTGCTTATGGTGTGTAATAATAATACTGTAGCTGAGCAGTGATGCTAAGGACAGTTGGGGCACAGTAAATATTGTATATACCTGACAGACATAACTGACGAAGGATGAAAGTTTTCATATTTTGCATAATGCATAAACCTCACTTTTAAGCCACTAAGTTGGGGTAATGGTGTAAAAAAAAAAAGAATAAAAGAGGACAATGATACATTCCACCATATGCGTCTAAGGGTTAACAAGTACGTAGCAGCAATTATTATATTGTGTTTGAACAACACATTGTAAGAAACCCTCATGATGCATAGTGTTTAGTAAATGTTGAGTACAATAAAGCCACATCAGATTCTGTGAGAAAACAGAATGACCTTTCTGAACACATTTATTTTAATTTTCGTGTTGTTGTCATAGAGATGAGAAGATAAATCACTAATTCTCAGTCAACATGTTGTATATATGTGTAATATTGTATGTTATAATTGTATTAACCAAAAAGCATGCTTGCATACTTTTCATTCAAAAGGTTAAAAGGGAACATAAATAAAAGCTATATGACATGCATCCAGTGTTACAGATGTCAATTATAGAGATAGATACACTTAGAATAGAATTACACAATATAGAGCTACAGGCATTATAATCTTAAAGCCAAAAGGGAGAATAGTCACCAATTTCTCTGGTTCTAAGATGACACTAGAGAGAAGTATATTAGCTGAGCCACATGGAGACCTGGACAGTGTGGTGTGTTTCTACAGTAAGCAAACGCTGTGCCTGCATGTTGAAGCCGTGACATTTGCCATCATATGAAGAGTTAATTCCAGTCCGAGAAATTCTTGTTTTCTGTGTGACATGTTCCAATCTTAATCATTGATTTCTGCTCGGCTGGACCGAGTGATCTGTATTGAGGCGGATAGCAAAACAAGAGATTGACAGTAATGCGAGTTCACCATGCAAGGTCACCCGATAGAAACACATGAACATCATCTACATCCATCCATGTGATGGATTGCTGAGAAAAATGGTGGGAAATTCCTGAAAAATGATTCCCAATTTGCCAATTCAATTCAGCGAATCAATCACTCTCCCACAGACAAGCCATTTATTTCCTATAGTATCTACAAATAAGACAAACGGGATGGTCTCTAGTATGTCGCAAATAAAATTTGCAAACAATTCACACCCTAACACTGCGGTGCATCCCACCAATTACTGTAATGCCATTGGCACAGCAGAGATCAACTATACAATCGTTAGCTTGTATTAGCCAACAGACATTGAGTGGAGGATGCCACAGGGGTAATACGAATCTTTACACATGTTGCGAGCAAAATGAAGACAATTATTTCCGTTGCACTGCATCTAACTGTGTGCAGTGTGTCCCTGATCCCTCTGGTGGATTACCACAGTGTCCATGGATTCAAGGGTCAGCTCTTGTAGCTCTGGGGTATGACCTTACTGTACTTATCCCCACAGTGTTAAAACGCTTTCACTCCGCTGCTGTGCTTGCTCTCACAGAAGCATCGTGGACGCAGCGAGTGGCCCCACCACGGCAGTTTGTCACGTTAACATAATCCAGAGTGATGTCTGGTTAATTTGTTTCCCTATTCTAATAACCTTGCATTATAAATAGTTACTACCAGCAAGCGTGTTTCCATGCATTTTCACCTCTTGAGCCTCAGAGGAAATTAGCATTTGAATTTGTAATCACGTCCCTTTTAAAGTTGCATCACACGCAGAGGCTGAAACGAGGAGACAATTAACCTGCGCAGCTAAGTGGACAAGAGGATCTGATGAAAATAGCTCCAAGGAAAATGAAGTCAAGTTACATATTTCATGTGCTGTTCTAATCAGGTTGGCTGTGTGGGTAAAGACTTCATCATCCAATCTCAGTAACATGGGTTGTAATGTGATCTCATTGTAATACGCTGCTACAACACAGTACACCTCTTTCAATATGATGTAATATATCTTACACATGAGAATTGGTAGATGCACAACTCATAGTTACAGTGTATATCTATCCAGGCTGTTCATAGCTATACCTACAAAAAGTAAATGCACTGTAATTCGTATATATCCCAGGAAATCAATTTGTATGTAATCCACGTAATTGTGCACCAGGAAGTATAAAGAGCGAAAAAACGCCATGTAGAGAGGAGGTCAGGGTGGATGGGTGGGTCAAAAAACACTGGACTTTCAACGAAGAGACCCGTGTTCATACCCCGTGTGAAACTAAGTCAGCGTTGATTTATTTATTATGTAACTTCTGTCCTTAAGTTACGCCACTTTCAGTGTTATTTTCAGCCAAACCACGATATTTTCCTAAACCTAACTAAGTAGTTTTGTTGCCTAAACCTAACCAAGTTGATTTTTTCCTAAACTTAACCAAGTAGTTTTACTGCCTAACCCTAATCAAGTCGATCTTTTCCTAAACTTAACTTAGTAGTTTTACTGCCCAATCCTAACCAAGTTGTTTCCTGTGAAGACGGAAGTTTATTGCCTAAACCTAACTAAGTCGATTTTTTCCTAAACTTAACCAAGTAGTTTTACTGCCTAAACCTAACCAAGTCGATCTTTTCCTAAACGTAACTAAGTAGTTTTGTTGCCTAAACCTAACCAAGTAGATTTTTTCCTAAACTTAACCAAGTTGATCTTTTCCTGAACTTAGCTAAGTATTTTTGTTGCCCAATCCTAACCAAGTTGTTTCCTGTGAAGACGGAGGTTTATTTTGAAAAGACTGGAGCAGAAACTGACACAGGACATTTGTAGGAAAACGCATGAAAAATTAGAAATAACTTTTTGTAAGATAACATACAAACCGCTGTATGAGAATACATTGATCTATCTATCTGTGAAATGACGTGGCATAGAGAACAAATTTCTCCTTCAGTGTGTGAGAGCAAATACCACTGTTGTCAGGCTTCTATCTCTAATTTTGTGGACTTATCACAAAAGCAGCCTTATTTTAGCTGCATGACAATACATTTTGCCATTATATCCAAAGTGCTTTTGGATGACTGCATGAGCCGAAGGTTTTGAAAGATTGTCTCTGCCCCCGGAGGAGCATGTAATCCTTCAACTTATTTGAAAGCGTGAAAATCACCAAAATAGGATGTACGTTTTAATGTCCCCTCCTGTGCTGAACAGTAAGATAATGCAGGAAAAAGAGGCAAAACATCTGAGAACTACAGCTCAAAATGTCTCAGGGACAATAAATAAGACCCAGTTTTTGTGGACACATAGGAAGTATGTACAGTGTATGTTCACAAACCACCAACTAAAGGCCCCCTGTGGACTTTTCTTGCGAACAAAGACACATTCAATATTTTCCACCCAGCTCCACATTAAAAACATGCCGTGGTTCGTATGAGGAGTCTGTCATGTTGTACAAAGCAAAGCATCATGAGCGGTGGCTCAGAGGGACAGAGAGTCAGGGTTATTATTAATAAGTGGAGGAGAAAGAACATTATGCTGGCAAGCTGGCTCATGAGCCAGCAAATTGAGCTTGCAAGTACTAAAGCACCACAGAGATAGGTCATTAAGATACCCAGAATGGAGCTGGGAAACACAGTTCTCACCATACGGATCCTGTGTAATTCTGAAAAGAAGTTTTCTTGGTTTGCACGGCAGTTGAAGCCTCCTAATGGTATTCAGAAAGGCTCTCTATACAGGCAGCGGCTCTATGCAGAACCACTATGGTGCATGTGTGAAGCTTCAAACCAAGGTCTTCAGCTGCTAACTCCTTCCACAAGCAAATGCTTAAACCACTTCACCTCCAATCTGCCAGCTTTATTTTTTGTCTGCTGGAGTACAGAACTATTAAACCAGCAGGTTCTGTGTGGAAGCACTAATGGTTTTGCAAACATCAGCAAAGGACCATTGAGAGGTTGAAGGGGCCCTTGAAATGGTGAAAATTCTACAGCTAAATTGGCTGCCAGTAAAAGCCAGAGCTTTGCTCAAAGTAGTACACAGAATCATTAACGATAGAGCTCCGAATACCATCCAAATTATATTTTGAAGGTGAACGACAAATGGACAGCAACAAAAAAAAAAGCTTCAACCTTTTTAGATACTCAGATCCATGATACTGTAGATAAGGTTTCATTCTGAGCTGAACTGAAAAGTGATTACTGGAGAGTATCTTCTTGTAAAGGACGGTTACCTATGTGCTGCTCAAGGACATACTTTAATAAGTGGCTGTGAATCTAACATTTCTGGCTAAATGGTATTTGCTTTGAACTGGTCAAAGAAAGACTGAAAGAAGAAAAAAAACATACTTTCTCCCAAAAAAAAACCTCTGTAGAACCAGTGTTGGGATTTTAGCCTTCATCCCAGGAGAAACCATCAGTGAACTGGTGCGCTGACCCAATGACCAGGAGGTCACTGACCTGTGTGGTCACTAGGAGTGGGGGAAAAATTGATACAGCATAGTTTTGCGATATTTTGCGTGGCAATATTGTATCGATATACGGACGTCAAGTGTCGACCTTTTATTATGTAAACTATTAACTTCTTAACAATCCGACAGCCCCACGGCGGACACAGACGCTATTCTGTCTTTCAGAGGTTGTAGCGAAGGAATCCATACCAAACCAAAACCAATAAGGCTAAGTTTGCTGTGTCTCCTTATGAAAGCCTCTTGACCATGTCATGTTTGCTTGTCGGGAAGAACAGTAACACTAAATAATGCTCCAAAGTTATGCTAAATTTTGGTGAGGAAAAACTGGCATGGCATTATCAAAAGGGTCCCATGACCTCTGACCTCAAGATCCAGTATCTGATTAAAAATTCTGAGCTGAACGGAGTGAAAACGTTATCTTATTAAAAACAGATGTTGACAAACTGCATAATTCGCAAATGAAAAACTGTAACATATTGCAATATATCACAATATATCTTATTGCAATACAAAGCATTTATCGCAAATTGTTTAAAATCACAATAAGTTTGTATCGTGACTTAAGTATCGTGATAAATATCGTATTGTATGGCCTCTGGCAATTCCAATCCCTAGCGGTCACCTCTGATTACCTGGGCCAAATAACCGCGTCTGTATTGCATTTCTTATTATATTTTCTGTCCACACATTTGAAGCTTTTTGGTTTTTCATTACCATGAAAATAACAGAAACATGGAGGCTGTAATGTTTAAACATAAACAGGAATAACAAGCAAGTGGGTGGTAAATAGTAAATATTCAGCATCTATATAATCTGGATCCTGGAAAGTAATGAAAATGAAAAAAAACGTGTTACTGCCATTTTACATTATAACTGAGTGAAAATGTATGCACTTATGCCATGTGTGTATGTGTGTTTTTATATTTATATAAGCCAGGGCACATGTTGTTGTTTTTTACCTTTGATAAACCAGAGTATTATCTCCTCTGTTTATGACCCCATACAAACCATGTCGTATGAATACAAAACAAGCTGTTGAGATTCACCAGTGTTACTTTATTAACACAGCAAAACTACTAAAGTACGGCGCCATTAGGGTTGCAACAGAGATAAGAATGTGAAAAAAAGCAATTTCCGAAAGCAAGAGCTAACTAATCAACAACTCTCTTTTCCAGCCCATCTGATATACAAATTGTGCCTAATGAACCTTGCGAAATCAATTACCTAGGTAATACTTTGCATGCAGGGGGAAACCAAACACAGAATGCATGATGCATACGTAAACAGACATTACTCACTGCGGATTATTTTGCTCCATTTACATTGCAAAACTGACTGGTGCATATACCTCAATCATGTTCATTTCATTAAAATGCAACTAGGCCAGAAACATAAACCATATCCACCTAAAGACTAGTTCATTACACTGCAGCTTGATTAATGTTACAACATGCTGGACAATCAAATAACAACGATGTGTATGTTGGGAAAAGCTAGGGCACCGAATAATACAGCATAAAGTATTTAGGTGACTCCTGAATGATGGATGATGGTACTTCTTTCTGCTGATAAAGTTCTTTTTACATGCCTGTTTAGTACTGACACTTTGGCATGAAATACTTTATCATACATGCTGAAGATAACGCTCTTAATGTATTGTTTGGCCATAATGTAGTTTATGTTCAGGGGATGTAAAGAGAGCGTCTGTTCTTTGTGGTGCCTTGAGACTTTGATTAAGCATATATCTAGACTTTATCAGGCTCCTTATAGGAAGACTTTTCCCAGAATAAATAGGCTTTTGTAAAAATCTTCTGAGGTATGAGCCTAATAATGGAAATAGGCACAGCACATACTCTGTATATAATTCATCCTTCAGTACTCGCTCTGTTGCATTTACAATAAAGTGGTCAACAATATATCATGCTTGGTAAAAAAGTTGTTGAACTGTACATCAAACTTAAAAAAAAGCTGATCCACAGCTCTTCTGCAAAGTAACATACTGGAGAATTTTTCAGTTTCTGAGCAGTGAGGCACAAATCTAAATCTGGCGTCATGAATTATTAAAGCCCCCCTTTATGGAGCTTTCTTCAGAGGAGAATATCCAGCACAGTATAGTACAAGCCCAAGATCAAACGGAGCAGAGAAAAAGGAGCCAAATGTAATGCAGAAAGTATTTCCACCAAAGTGTTCGCCGTTGTTCTGCACTTGAACATAACGGCAACTTCAGTCAGATGAAATATGAGGAGAGAGCTCCATGATTCTGAGTGGAAACAGAGAGAGAAAAGAGAGAGAGGGACTGGTCTCTCTTCACATGGTCAGTCTCTTCCATGGCAACCATCGTTTGAATGCATATGCAGAGGAAATGAGAAAACTTGGCGCGCCTTATTTAGATGACAAGACGATGACAGGAGAGCAGATTTTTCTCCGCTGTAGACAATAAATAGTTTTGGTTTGGAGGAGAGTGTCAATTGTGGATGAGTCACTCCTCTCTGTGTCATCCAACTCTGCATGCCTTTGTGAAATTGCTTTTCGGAGTCGGAGCCGCATTTACAAAACATTTTATCTTATCCCTAAAAGTATTTCTAAATGGCATTTCAGTTGAGTTCCTGCAGGGAAAGCTATATACAAAGGTCTTTTTATGGGCTTTTCATCCATTTGATTTGGACTGTGGAGTGTTTTGGGTCGCGCACTTATTTCAAAGCACACACTACATCAAAAGGCGTCTTTAGTTTCTCACAGCGTTGTGCTAGTTGGTTTGATTTAGGACACGGCACACAGCCTAAAACTGAAATAGAAGTTTATGAGATGGGTGGAACAAAGTACAGTATGTTTATCAACTGTTTTGACCACATTTGTGAATATTCAGTGCTGTCTCCTACTTCCTCACCATAAAATGCACTCTAGTTAGTTCAGCCTTTGTACTGTATAAAGTAGGCATACAACTTCAAATGTAATGAATATGAAAAGATTTTAAAGTTGGTAGTGCTCAGGATTTAAGGGTAAATGAGGATATATTGTGATTTAGCTCTAATTGTAATATTGCCAGAGCATAAATCACATTTAGACATAAAAGAGCCAAGCAAAATAAGAATGCTATTGGCTATTATGCATCTCACTTATATGATACGGCTAGAAATATTGTTTTCTTTTTATTACTATCAACAAAACCAATGAAATCCCATTAAAAATCCAACGTTAAACCAATAATGAATTTATAGTACTAACAAGTAATGCTTGTGTAGCCAGTCTGATATACTGTACATCAAGCCTCTCTTTGAATAAATAAAATAATCAAATATCATTATCATCCAAAACCTATTAAAGAGGAACACCACCTAAATTGATAATTCCAATGTTATTTCCATAGGGAAAGTTCAATCAATATATGTGAACATGAGCTCGTCTCTCTCAAAGCCAGAAACCAGAGAAGTAAATCTCAAACTTGTGATGCCATCAAGTATACCAACGCTCATCTCAAACATTTGCACCCCATTTGGATATAGTAATGCATACTATTGTGAACTATTGCTTTAGTAATGTAACAGATAACCGAGACATGCATATATTCAACACTCTACATAGTGAACTGTATATACTGCAGTACCCTAAACATGATTGAACATAACGCCACTAAATTCTCTTTGTTTCACTGCAGCTGAAACTCGGCAGAATAAAAGTGAGAGTGCCACTCTTTAACCTGTAATAAGCATCAGAGAAAGGCGAAGCGCTCGCTTCTCCAGACAGATGAACTCAGCTCCCGGAGTTAACAGCTTTCTGTGGGGAGAGAATGACTTTCCAATGTTTATACTGTTTAAAACCACTATAAATTAGAAAAAAAAGAAAGAGAGGCTGATATAATTTTGTTTGAGCAGAATCTCTCCACTTGACTGAATGTGTCTATAAAATTCTCAGAGAAAAGTAGGTTGCTAAAATGGACTTAATTTGGCATGATAGATTGAGTCCATGCTTCAGTGACTGTAATTGAATCTGTGACCTATTTCTTCAGAAGAAAATTGTCTCTTGGGTTATTTGTCACCATACATTTTAATGGAATTCAATAGACTGACACTGAATTTATACATTTCCATCCAATTATTAGCATTCTCCTTCCACTCTGCAGGTTGTTTTAAATTTAGTCTTTTATACAGTAATATCGCAGCCTTAAACAAAACAGGCGAATGCTTGCCATGATGCAGATTTGTCTTTAGAATTCACTTATTTCACAGAGTATAATGGAAATCGGCACAAACACGGCGCTGAATGACAGTGACACTGTGGTGACTGGGCCGCTATTTATTTTGTGATATATTCTTCACTCTAAATCCCACCAGAGATCAGCTGCTAAGACGAAAAATCACAACACAAGCCAACCATGTCCAGTTGTTCCCGGACTGAATGTCTCTATTAACAGAGATCACTGCTGGCTCTTCTGCCCTGCTATAAATAATATACATCTCAGCTTACAGTAACAACCATCACCGAAATAGTTTGACATTCGGCAAAGCATAAAAGGACTGCTCAAAACAGATGAAAGAAGATCAATATTACAGTCTTCCACCAATCCTGTCAGTCAGATAAAAATGAATATAGAGGATTTTCAGCATGTAAAATGGGTATTGTCAGAGCTGCAACTATAACTATCATTTCTATTTCTTACTTTGCACATCAACATAGTAAATTTAGCTTATTTTACAATATGAAATACCTAAATAAGCATTGCTGACTACCAAAATAAGCAAATAGATATTAAAGCATTTGAAATGTTCTTTTTTCTGTGCTCATGTGCTATTTTCTATATACTGTATATGTCATATAACATCATAAATACTGTATGACTTCAACACCATCCTCATCATCTCATTTTGTAGGCTGATCTTCCCCAGAATAAAATGTGAAATAGGACATGATGGTGCAAGCTGATATGCATGTGTTATAGGAGGTTGCAGACATCATGGTTTTACCTGATACTTTACAGGAAGGGCTGCTACCCTTGACAGAAGATGCTAACCAGAGGAGACAGGTCTTGTCAAACATTCATATAAAAAAAAAAAGTGGAGAGAAAAGTCTCGTTCTTCAGGAACGCCTCAGGCCACAGAGGAGATATTCTTCAGCAGCCTCTCCAGGGCCAAAACTGGACATGTCACAGTCATCTGTTACGCATGTTAACTGCTCAGTCCAACTGACTTTCATTTACATTTAGTTACATTATGTTAAGTTCTTCTCTCAACTGTTATACAGCAGCTCTGTGAGGCTGTACTTATAGGCACTGCGATGCTTTGTGCTAAATACTAATGTCAGCATGCTAACATGCTGATCTTTTGCATGTAGCCTACAATGTTTACCATCTTAGTTTAATGTGTTAACTTGATAACGTTTGCTGATTAGCACTAAACAAGATGTACAGCTGAGGATTGTCATTAGTTTTGCCGATGTTGGTCATAAACCAAAGTAATGGACACATTCTGACCTGATGGTGGTGCTAGAGAAAAAGTCAGAGGATCACTGAAGCAATTCCAATTCATCCTGAGGAGCATGTGAATATCTGTACAAAATTTCATGACAATCGGTCCAATAGTTGTCGTGACATTTCACTGCAAACCACAAATGTCAACCTCATGATTGCACTAGAAGGAAACGTCATTAGGATTCATCCTCTGGGAACCATGAATGTCTTTATAAAAGTAAGTGTCACTCCATTCTGTAGATGTTGAGATATCACACTGGGTAAGTGACAATTTTGACCTGCACACTAGATGAAGAGTCTAGGGATCCATATATTCATTAGGGTTAATCTGCTGGCCACCATGCATATCTATACCAAATGTCATGGCAATCCATCCATCAGTCCATCCATAATTAACAAGACATGTCTATCTGGACCAAAGTGGTGGACCGACCTACCCACTGACAGACTGACATTGCCGTCCCTCGAGCTAGGAGTGTCGCAATATACCGTTATTGACGATAATCTTGATATCTAAAACATGAAATATTGATATCATGTTAATGAAAGGCTACACATAGATAATATTGTGTAAAATAATCCAGCGCCTCGTAAATTATTTTATATATACAGTTATGGTTACAGACTCTCTCTCCACCTCACTCGTATTTTTAATTAATTTGCCAAAAAAGAGAGAAAACGCACAATAAACAAAGTTAAAGATGAATTTGAATGATAGCATTATTATGATTTTTTTTCAAATTTTCTATAGATATTGCGATAATATCGCTATTGTGAATTGTTTTGGCCACAATAATCATGTTGTGAAAATCTGATACTGTATGACAGCACTACCTCAAGCCATGCCGTTAGCATGGCCAAAAAGGACATGTTGACATTCTCCATGCATTCAACAACTTTATTACTCAAAAGAGATATTCTATCTGTGGCTCACAGCTGGAAATGAGACTAAACCAGCATTAAGCTAAATCTCTTCAGGTGCACATCTAGCACCCACAATTGGGAAAACAACAGGAGAGACAAACAGCAGGAGAAATCTCTTAACACAGTCCCACTCCAAGAAACAACTACACCTCCACTACCTAGTTCCACTGATGTCAAATCCACAGGAGGGATGGCCACAACAGGAGGCTACCATACAATTTTATATGTTTCCTAACGCGGTCATTTCCATCCTGACATACACTGCATTCAATGGTCCTTCCATCCTTTAGCTCCCAATTCCCAACTCCCATTCAGGAGTGGTACGCTGGATGCAAATAGAGATAATAATTATAAAAGTCCTCATCTAAACAATTCATTATAGATTTTTTTTTATAAGGCTGCATTAATGAACTTGCAGTCATAAAATGTAAATTTATAATTACATGACTTAATGTAAGTGTGGCCTCTAATGATAAAGTACCTCTGGTGGTTAAATGCAATTACTGTAGTGGAGGCACCAACCAGTCTGATGCCATCAGCTGTCATACGCACGTTTATGTGAATTATAAAGTTCAAAACTGAACAGACCCAACTGATAACAGGCACTTTACTAATCGTGGATTGTTTCAGCGTCCTCTGCTTGTTCAATTAAGTCAAATTGAGTGCGTTTTCTTCATTCTCTCAAAGTAAACCGCTGTTTATCATCAAAAGTTCAATTGGTTGACTCTCGGTGGAAATGTTATCCGTATCACACTAATGAGTTCCTAGACGTTTTCCTTCTAATTAATGCTACTAATTCCTGTTAATTAATTGTTGCCGTGGCTCTCTCCATCTGCTGAGTTGAGGAAAGTAAAATTGGGTCATTGTGAAAAATAAATTGGTGGTATTGAAATATGGGCCTAGTTTTCCTCCCCAATTTGTTAAGCAAAATGCCTCAGCAGTGTGCTAAGTAGCAGATGAAAGCTAATGTTTGCACTGGAAACTATTTTGCATGAAAAAATCATTCTGTTAAATGGTTTGCAATGGTGTGCAAAATGTAAAGCAGTAAAGAATGCCAGTGGCAGTCAAGTACATTCAGACTGCTTGTTATAGTATTATACTGAGCTAACAGACGAGTCACATGTGAATCCAACAACATAGAGAGAAGTCATTGTGTTTAAAATATTAAACTGCGCAGAAAGCAACATAAATCTCACTATTAGTAGTAGATCATCATCAGTAGAATCATCTGAGCCTGGATCAATCAGCAAATGATGAAGATTTCCTAAAATGATGGTGACAGTGACTACTGGCTAGATGAATCCAATCAGATGTAACTTTAAGCCCATTGACATCCATGTATTACACCCATAACCCAAGAAAATGCAAGTCTTGTGAGACCAGAAGTCAAGCTAAAATTTGGATGATAGAGTGGTGTGCCAACCCGGTTGCACCAAAAGGCGTATGAATTTCACACTAATGCGCAAGGCAAAAGCATGCAATAAGAACGTCGTTTGGCTTGTCATTTGTACGCCATGTAGTCTGTACTGACTGAAATGTAAATGCATTTATGTAAATATGCTACGCTTAGAACTAGCGATGTAGAATAAAAAGTGAAGGTAGATGGGTCCAACAAATACAGGACTTTCAACCAGGAGGCCGGTGTTTGAGACCGGTGTTTTGTTTTGTAAGTTACAGTAGTGTCTTGTCTTGTTAGTGACTTTTATGATGTGTTTTCTGTACTTCTGTTACGTTATTTCCGTATGTATTCTACTTAGTTTACTCATGTTAAGCCCAACCATGACGTTTTTCCTAAACCTAAACCTAAGTGAGTAGTTTTGTTGCCCCCTGCTGGTACTGACATGTTATCCTCTGGTGTACAGGTGGGTCTATTGTACGCTTTGGTGTGATACCGGGTTGGGTGTGCACAGTACTGACCTCCATGTGCTTTAAGTGTTTCGGCTGATGCCCAAACAGAAAGGGTTCAACTCACACTGCATGAAGTAGCAATGGTCTTCACCTAATTTGAGTTTGAGTGTGTCGAGCAGACAGATCTTCCTCGTAACACCAGTGCAGCTTTCCAAAGATGGAAAGATAGGCTTTTACCTGGCGTGACATGGGAAGGATGTTCACTGTGAATATATTCTGAACTTCAGGATGCACAAGGTACTTAAACGCACATTTATTTGCACTCTGGTGGTGCTGTTCCCCTCAACGCCCCTACAAAACCTGGCACATAAATGACAGAGTGCATTTTGATTGCCTGGTTGTCGAGCACTTTGTCAACCTTGGGGGTACCCTGCATGGTGTTGCTTAATATGCAGGGACACAGGACATTTCAAAGACTGATGTTTGTTTGTTTTATTCCCAAAAATACATTGAATAGGTGAAAAGGTGAGATATGCCATCCTATCTGTGTGGCGCTTTTGGAGCTTTCTCAATGCTCTTAAAAACAGATTACAACAGTATATGACACACTCAGATTCACATGACAACTAGACAGCTGTTTTTTTAAATATATACATTATTGCAGGAGTGCAATAGTTAACATAAATTGACATTTGCTTACATACTATGTTGTTGTTCATTGTTCATTCCTACAATGTTTGTATATTTTAAAGTAAAAAAGTAAATTGATTATAAGTTAGAAAAAAATTACGAGATAAAGAAAGTACATAAATAAATAAATAAAAACACAGAAAATAGCAAAACAAGAAAAGACATTAAATCAAATTAAAAAAGGCTAGTAGACAACTGTTCTAGCCAGTGACCCCAAAACGGGGTCACTGGCTAGAACATAGAGAGGAACTCTGTTGCAGACTGTCATTAAATTGCCTTAAATGCCATTCCAATTAGTCAGAGAACAATTAACAGTGTTGCACCGCTCAAAGATACAGTGTGTGATCAAAACTGCATTTCCCTGTCTGACGATATTGTTTAACAAATGCCGGAGCTATTAAAACTGGCACTGCTGTGGAATATTAACTACTCTCCTCTGAGATGTTATTGAGCCAGAAGTCTGTCAGACAGCAGCTTCCAGCCAAGAACAACATTATGGTTATAATGATATTGTATTAATCTCTCTCTCTCCCTCTCTCTCTCTCTCTCTCTCTCTCTCTTTCTCTCTCTTAATTTAGAGGACAAATTAATTCTTCATGTGTGTATTAAGAATCTACAAAAACTGCAATTTCTATAACAGAACAAATACCACCGATGCGTGCCAACAAATAAAGTTAGCTTGTAAAGAGACTGTGAGAGAGTATAATTAACAGCATCTGTGGCATTTCATGTGCTGCTAAACATAGCAAGCATATTTGCTAACTTGAGCCTTTTTACTGGTGAAAATAGTCTAAATAGACAGGCCTGTAGCTTGAAAACAAACCCAGCAATGGGGAACGCGGAGCTCATTTATCATTTCTCTCCATACACAAACGGAAACAGTGTGTGTGTGTAGTCAAACAAGGTGAGAGATGATGTTTTTACTCTGTGCTGATGATGATAAGGTGATCCATAAAGACTTTCGATGCTTTTTTCTCAGCTGTCTCAGCTAGTGACTGTAAACTGATAATAATTATTCACCCCCATTGACCAGAGAAGATGAATCAGACCCACTCGGACATTTGACCTTGCCTCAAGGCACACCACAATGCCACTGTACACACTTTGAAAACCTCTGATATAGATGGAACACCAAATCTATAGTGAGCTTTTCTTTATGTATCTTTAGTTTAACTCAATTCAAGTGTCGTGACTCAAAACTTAATTTAAAATTACATTTATTGGAATGTAGATGGCTTCTTATGTGAAAAGAAAAAAAAAGGGAAAGCTACATTAGAAACATTGTAGTGTGCTGTAAGGTTTTGGTTCCATAAGAAACTGCAGTCCACGTCACATAGTGTGAATTATGATGCACACTTGCTTTACACATGACATATTTACACATTTATCACCCGAGGTGTACATCCTGCAGGAGATCATGTATTCTTACACATCGCACCAGGTTTGAAGAGCACGGTGATTTAAATGCCAGCAATTATATTGATCTATGTCTGCTTCAAGGCCTTTTCATGCCCATTTCCTGCTCTACATTAGAGGGAATCTTTTTGATAAGAAGCCAGCTTTAGACATGAATCTGTAACATTGCTGAGGTAAATTATCCGTTAAAGTGATGCATTTTTGTCTCTGTTAAAAATAAGCTCCATATTGACTCCTTTCTAAAATACGACTGGATAGAAGATAGACGACGTTTGTGTCCTCCTCACCACGGTGGCAGCACTGTGCTCGGTAAAAATGACACTAAGGAAGAAGAAGGTTGTGAGTTCTCTCACATGCTACCTCAGGCTGGATTTTAAAGACCTTAACACCAAGCTGTAAAGTATTTTGTCACTGATCTCCTTTGAAGTGTCTTGCACGTCTGACCACACCAGTGCACTGATGAGCGCCGGCACAAGTGTGCTGTGTTGCAACTATAACCACATCAGACAGTGATGATAAGGACTTCTACCACAGGACACTGGCAAAAAAAGATGATGTTAGCTGGTGTTAAAGGTCCAGTGTGTAGGATAAAGGGGGATTGATTGTCAGAAATGGAATATAATATTCATAACTAACTGTTTTTTCATTAGTGTTTAAAATCACCTGAAACTAAGAATTGTTATGTTTTCGTTAGCTTAGAGTGAGCCCTTCATATCTACATAGGGAGCAGGTCCTCTTCACGGAGTCCACCATGTTGCTCTGCCATGTTTCTACAGTAGCCCAGAACTAATAAACCAAACTCTGGCTCTGGAGAGAGGCTTTTCACATTTTTACGTTAACTGAAGGCCACTGTAGTTCTTCTGTATACATGCTTGGAAAAGGATGGGTGATGTGTTATTCAGTTGGTTGCAATCTGCAACCACACCGCTAGATGCCAATCAATCCTAAACACTGGTCCTATAAGGTTAAGATGTAATGTGATAGATTTTTAAAAGATTATTGAAGGGGTTTAGAGGACAGAATTACTGGATTTTCTCTGGAAAAAAGAACATAACTTCTGAGCAATAAACATTTTTAAATTGGGACCAGGATCAATAGATATTATAATAAAGTGAATGCACATGTAATTTACTAATTAAAAAAATGGATTTGGCGTTAAGTTACTCTTTAAGTTTTGTCTCTACTTTAATTCACATTCTGCCCACGTCCTGTTTTTAAAATAAAGCGTTTTGCTGGATTTCCATCCTATAAACAGTTGGTATGAACAAAAGGTCAACATTTGGTGCGAATGGAATTAGGTCCTGAATTAACTATTGTGGCTATTATGTGGCTACTAGCACAAATGATCTATTTCAAACATCACATCAACATGTAAAATTGCCAGAACATTTATGAAATGTAGCTGAAAGACACTAGAGAGAGCTGAGCTGAGAAGAGACAAAATTAACCTGAGAGAAATAATGCCTGCGGAGCAGATTCACAAAATAAACATTATCCTGCTTGTGCTCAAAGAACAAAAATTCAACCAGGTATCATCTTCCACTTCACAAATTTACAAGGAAATATTGACCTCCTCTTAATACAAGGCCTATAGCGTTAAAATTATGAATTTCCTTCAAATGAGGAGATTGCCACTACCATTAGCATCAGGGAATAACAATGATGCACACTGTATGATCAGTATGATCTGGGATGATAATCATTCAGCCTTTTCTGATACAGCTATCCATCCTCACAGACTGCAGACTGTGTCTTCTCAGTAAGGTGACCTCTGCTTTACTGTGGCAGATCTTTAAAAAAACATCTGCATCTGCCGCAGCATACAAAGACTGCCTTTGTTCAACAAAGCTTTGCATCAACCTGAGCACTGTGGTGTTTCAGAAAGCGTACATGCAATGCAAGCCTATTATTGAGGTCTATGCAGGAGGCAGCACAACAAGAGAGATTTGCACCACAAGACCTGCAGTTTCCCGTGGCTGCTCAGGCCCAACATATTCATTTGTGTGAAAGCTTCAGTGGGAGAGACGGGACTAATGGGCAGCCATGTAATGCGTTTCTCTCAGGTGAGCATGTAGTGTGTGATTGCATGTTTCATAATCAAAAGAATAGGGGATCATTTTCTGCCTATAATCTCCACATTTGTTGCAGTATCAGCAGGCAATTCCAGGTTACAGAAATCACTGTTGCTCCACAACATGAATATTTCAAGGTGACAGAATAGTCCCCACTGGAGAAACTGGTAAAGACCTTTCATTGTTGAGATGTCAGCCATTATTATTGTGGATTGGAGACTCTTTATAGAGCATACTGTATTGAGACAGTCTGGTCAGGTGATATTTATTGATCCATCAAGTCAAATCCCTGACTAGTTAATAAATATTTAATCTCTATAAACAGATTCTGCATTCACATGAGGAATCTGTGAGCAACGGCACAAGATCTTGGCATTGGAGGCGTTCTGGTTTCCGTTTGAGTAGTATCGACCAATCCATAGACTGTATATAAACATGGACAACGCGTCTTCACTTCCTCCCACTGTACAGAAATTAAGAGTCTGTGCAGTAGTGATCAGGCAGTAGAGCCGCGGTATCAACGCGGTCACCCGCCCGAATTGCGAGCCGAGCACGGCTGCAGTGAGAGAGAATCACAGCTGACAATCATGACGTCTTACCCCCTTTTTATAGCATCAAATATCTATTTAAAACCAAACTTATCAGAAAAATTAACACTTGAACATACTGTACATCAGCGTGATAAGAACTACCTAAAATGAAAGAAACCATCTTCGTGGAAAAATGTATTTGACGTATACTTCAAATTTTTAGTTTGGCCCATGTCCCATCCGCTAACATTGCGGGGGCGTGATTTATGACCTATACCGCAGCCAGCCACCAGGGAGCGATCGAGATGTTTTGGCTTCACGTTTGGGGAGCTGTCATGTCGTCCGTCTTTATATACAGTGTATGGACCAATCACGTTCGAGCAGGCTTTGGTTGAATGCAGGTAAACAGTCCGTGCGGAGGGCAAAAGAGGCGGAACGCATTGGCCGAAGTATAGTCTTGGAACCCACCGGCTGTCGTCTGAGGATGATTTAGCTTTTTATTAGTTTAAGATTAGCTTGTAAACCTGCTACTTGTGAAACAATCAGGTCGCACACGTTGTCTCTCAACTCTAACTCCAGTTGCATTTGCTAATCGGACTGTAAACAATGAGCAGCGCACATGAAGGGGAAGTCTTGGCCCGGATATCCGCTGGCTACATCGGAACCCCGGAAATATGGCTCCTTGCCCCCAGAGGCTTATCCGTCGTCAGACCGACAGCCGCTGCGTTCCGAGGTTGATTAATATTCAACCATGATGACATAAATGGTACATTGACAGTGTTTTTCCTGATTATCTTCTAATATATTCCCATCTGTTATAAGTAAGGTGCAGCCAAGTGAATGAGATTTGAAAGTTGGGGGGTTTATGGCAATGACATTTAAACTGCCAGAATAAACACACACTTATACAGTAAGTAACTTCATCTTTCAGTCTGCTTTGCTCCTTTGAATAATACAAACTGTCAACATGAAACATCATTTCATTTGCATAGGTTAATTAAAAACAGTGTCTGACTTCTCTTTTCTGTGTTGATCTGAATACTAATTAAAAACCATGAGTAATGTACATGCAACTGATAATGTTGACAGCCTTTTCACATGATTTAGAGCATAATTATTTTTTTATTTTCAACCTAGGTGTTGTTTTGCAAGGTTTTTGATCGTGTTTGACACATAGTGGGTTGTGTTTCTTTACACTGACTGCAGTTTTGCGAAGACAGCTGTTCTTCAACGAGAGTGCCAAATTCAGCAGTTTATTTTACAACAAGAATAGCCAGTAATCCACTGTTGTGACAACATTTTTAACCCGATTGATTGTCATGGCGGCATAATCTAGTGATTGAAGGATTTGGTGTTTCATTAGTGTGAACAGAGGCATGTAGCGTGCGCTCAACATCATTTGTTAGAGTGAAGCTCTTGTCTTGTGCTGCGCGCAAAATGGTCTAAAATGTTCTTTTTGAAAAATGATATTCTTGTAAATTACAATTCACCGTGTGACACTCATTCCATCACACTGGACTTCACACCCCTGAACCCATTTGAGGGTTGTTTATTTGAAAAATAGCCGAAGGTGGCTACTGTAAAATCTCACATTGTTGGGAGCATTTTAGTTCAAGAACATGCATCACTGTTTACATTTTTGTTCAGGTATTCTGTGGCCATTTAGATGGCATTGCAGTAAAAATGACAAATGTAGCTTTTGTAAAGAAACGCAAAATGTTGACGCGCACAGTCCTTAAACTTGATTAGACATTTTGGGCAGGAAACAGCTGAGGAGCCATTAAGCCAGGCATGTTACACAGAAACTGCTCCAATGGGTCTCTATTCAGTTGTGTTTAAACAGAGAACAAGTCCTCAGAATAAACACCTCCCTGGATAAATAAAACTGAGTATTCCACAGTTTTTTGTCACATTTTTTTTGTTTGCAGTGACATGCTAATGATTTTGCCTGCAGGTAATTATCAAAGCGTAACAGTAGACACGATCCATTACAGTGGATCACAGGCCCACATGTCTGGACAATAAAAACCTTCCCCTCTATCTCAGCCCTCTGGAAGTGCATGCATAATGTTTAAGTCTTGTCTTTGCTGCTAATTAATTGGAGAGGCAATTATATACATGCAGCTGTTCGGCCAGATGCCAGTGAACCCTGCTCTGAAGTCACGCTGGCAAATTAAACCTGACAAACACGAGGCATGTATCAAGAGTTTGTCTAATAACAAGAACTGCATCTGGTCTCAGACACAGCCGAGACTCAAAGACTCCATCGGGTAGCAATAATATGTGACAATATCTGAAATATTTGCCTATTCATTAAGTCTGATTAAAGCAGGAGCAACATTAAATGAGGGGGGAATACTAAATAAGGTTACCATCGAAGATACTGTTTCAGTTCTATATATTTTATGATGCTAAAACAAACTGTACATTTTGTTTTTCCTAAAAAGGCGTGGCTTGGAATGAAGTATAGTTTTGGAGCGAAGTGATCTTGGTAAATATTTTACTAACGTTGTCAAACAAAACGTTGGCTTTAGGTGGAACTGAAAGAAAAGGTTGTGACAAGAAACAGAAATGTTTTCCTTTCTTTGACTCCAGTGTCCCTTTTTATGATTTATAATGGCGTCTTTATTATATGTAGCAACTACGGCTGTCAATCAATTCAAATATTTAATCGTGATTAACCGTAAATTTTTTATCTGTTCAAAATGTACCTTAAAGGGAGATATGTCAAGTATTTAACACTCTTACTAACATGGGAGTGGGCAAATATGCTTGCTTTATGCAAATTTATGTAGATATTTATTATTGGAAATCAATTAACCACATAAAACAATGACAAATATTGTCCAGAAACCCTCAGAGGTACTGCATTTAGCATAAAAAATATGCTCAAATCATAACATGGCAAACTGCAGCCCAACAGACAACAACAGCTGTCAGTGTGTCAGTGTGCTGACTTGACTATGACTTGCCTCAAAACTGCATGTGATTATCATAAAGTGGGCATGTCTGTAAAGGGGAGACTCGTTGGTACCCATAGAACCCATTTTCATTCACATATCTTGAGATAGAGGTCAAAGGACCCCTTTGAAAATGGCCATGCCAGTTTTTCCTCGCCAACATTTAGCGCAAGTTTGGAGCGTTATCTAGCCTCCTTCACAAAAAGCTAGACATGGTTAGTACCAATGGACTACTTAGGTTTTTCTAGTTTCATATGATGCAACTCTAGCTTTAAAAATGGACCCGCTATAACCTAAAAATCACAAGTTGTGTTAATGTGTTAAAGAAATGAGTTAAAGAAATTTGCATTAACGAGTTATTAACGTGTTATTAACGCGTTAACTTTGACAGCCCTAGTAGCAACACACCGTGCATGAAGCAACACTACATGTAGGTGTCGGTTAGAAATAAAAAGCCCATTAGGAAAGGCTACAATATAGAAAGAACAATTTGGATCTGTAGAGTTGCAAACGGAACAAACACTAGCACATTAAATCCAACTCGTAATGTGTATACAGTAGCACTTATTTAAAAGAAAAAAAACACTTTCATCAGTCTCAGTCTGCTGGTAATAGTTTCCCTGCTCATATCCTCCAGTGAAAACTGCCCAGCTCCGAAGCGACCAAACTGTGATGTGCTGCAATGCAGATGGATTTTTCATTGGCCTGCTCGGAGGAGGGCAGAGAGGTAACGTTGCCTCTATTCTCGCCGGGGTCTCTCTTGTCTCGGCAGCCTCCAGTCAAAACGCATGATCATCACTCCCTCTCTCTTTATCGCCACAACGCCTGACAATTTCACATACTGCTGAAATTCATGACCTCATCACAATGTAGAAATTGATTTAGCATGCTGTGATTTCCTTTCGCTTCTGAAGCCGTATTCTGATTTTTATTTTTGATGGCAGTGAGAATGTGATGCGCCGAATTTTTTTGCACTGTTCAATTACATTTGATGTCGTGAAGTCAGATTTGATGGCGCTCAAAGAACACAAGTGGCTGGTCCGATGTGTGACAATAAACAGTGGAATACAGGGATATCACACAGCCTACAAAGTGACTACAGATCTCTATTTCCACTTTTAAATGTCATAATAAATGTGTGTCATGTCTTTCCAAAGAAAAGGCACTACAAGGCCCCTATTCTCTCTTTAAAATCTCCAGTCCGTTAAATTTACATTCATCTGGGAGGAGCCAGGAGATTATGCGCTGCGGTGATTTAGGATAGGAATTGAATTAATAACTGGTTGCCTTAATAAAGCGTCTGTTGTTGTCAGAGATGACAGGTTGAGGCGATGTGTTTGATAGGTATAGCGTTTGTAAATCCCTTTGAAAGGCATCATTAATCTTCTCATCTGGATGCCGTGGGACATAAAATGAAAGAGTGGGAAATTACTTGTCATCCTCACAGCAGTGCACTGGAACATTTTAAATGGGGGTGTAATTGTTTTCCTGATTAGTTCAGCGTGGGTATGTGTCTATTTATTTACATGTTCTGTTAACAAGGACAGTGTTTGTTGTGACCCACTTCTTCCCCCCCACACCCTCCCTATACCCAATTGAGGATGAAAAATCCCTTTGAGCTCTGGGAGCAGCCGCAGAACTGCCTCTGCTGGAGAGAGGAGCGTTATTGTAGTTTAAGTAGACAGTTCAAAGATACATTTTCACCAGTGAAATGAATGGAGTCTTTTCTTTATGAACAACCAGATGAGCCTAAACTCCCCCTTTAAGGATCCTGCTGTGTGAGAATACACTAATGGTAATGTACAGTAGCTGAGATAAAAACACAGGATTAGTGTTTCAACTGAGAGCAATATATTACATTTGTTATTATTTGTTAGGGAAATACATAACTAGCTACTGCATAAAGTGGGCTATTATTGGACTGCTTGGTATGAAGTTAAGAGATTTACAATAATGAAATACACTATATGACAAAAATAAGGAAGTTAAATGTAATTAAGACTGAGAGTCTACATCGCTATAGCAGTTCTGTGAGGCTGTAGGCAGTATGTTGAGCTAAAGGCTATACCTTCAGCATGCTTACAATTACAATGTTAACATGCTGATGTTTAACAGACACAAATTTCATCATCTTCATTTAGGGTGTTAACATTGCTAACATTTGCTAATTAGCACTAAACACAAACTACTGTATGGGAATGTATGCTGTCATAAACCAAAGCTACATGAAAGTTCAAGGGGATCATTAAAGTGATTACGATTCATCCTGAGGGAGACATGAATGTCTGTACCATCCAATAACTGTTTAGACCTTTCACTCAAAACCAAGCCAATATCATGGTTGCGCTAAAAATCCAGCCGATTAGACTGTTATCGGGTCATTAAATGGGCCATTATCAGTGGTCATAAGCCTCATAGATGTGGGTCAGTAGGGCCAATAGTAGGTTTCATCATTTATTCACATGTTAGATCCCCAAAAGAAGGAGAAAAAAAAGATAAAGATGACAGAAATTCACAAATGATACATTTCACTTTCACTTTTGAAACGTGGTTATTTTAAGGCACAACATGTCTTTCCCTAAACTTAACAAAACATTTTTTTTGTTGCCTAAACCTAAAGAAGCCATGTTGTTTGTGTTCACAACGTAACGTTTCATTCAGTTTTACAACATTAGAACGTGTTGCTTTGAAGTTTCACTTTTACAACGTAGTAGGCGTAGTAGGCCCCTATTGAGCCATATATATGGTGCTTAGCGAGTGATAACGCCTATTTAATGGCCTGCATCGAATCGGGTCAGAAGACCACCATAGTCATGCATCCTTTCGGAAACCATGAATGTTTATAAAACTTTGTCCTAATCCATCAAGTAGAAATATTTCTACTGATTTTAATTGACTGACGGTGCAACAAGCTGCAAACAAAACACTGACATATTATCACTTTAAAAGTTGATATGGCAAAGAGGTTAGCAAAAAGTTTCCTATTTACATGCAGCAAAAAAGGAAGCAACATTAGCATTTATCTGACGTTGTGTTTCTGGCCACGTGATGAATGCAAGGCCAATACTGACTTTCTTTTAGCTCCGTTTTGGTCTCCACCAACTACTGAGAGGAAAATTCAGGCTCTTTAGCAGCTAAATGCTCCACTATGTTCACCAGCTAGTCAATAACTTTGTTTGTCTGCTGTTTGCGGCTGAAAACGATGCTGATGAGAATGGTGGGTGTGAAACAAACCAGTAAGATTGTAGGCCGTGAAACCAAAATAACCGAAAGATGCTCTATAGAGATGAGGGAAACGACAGAGTCGGGTGATAATTCTCTGTGGGTTTGGCAGTACAAGCGACCGCTTTCACATTACAAGTAGTCATTTGTTAATATAAAAAATCTTGATTGGTGCAACTTTGAAGAACTGTCAAGGACACTTTTGTTTCGTTTGATATATGAACTGAACTATGCAAATTATTGTGAGCGGGGGGTGAATCAACATGCAGTATTCCTCTGAGCTACGGTAACCCACCCACCAACTTCCTCCTAGCAGACACTCCAACAGTGAGTAATAATGCAATGCCACTGTCTCTATAATGAGTGTACAATGATGCATTTAGAAACAGAGAGGTCTGACCTCTGCAGAGAACTCTCAACTGTATGGAAAAAACATATAGAGTGGGAGGCATGCCTTGGCATTGGTGCAGTATATTTAGTTTAAATGTCCTCTCCAAACCTATAATTAAACTACCTGCCCTACTTTTAAAGGTTCCGAAATAACTCCTGAATGAGCAGATGTTTGCGTTTTAACAGCAGCTGTCATGGCCGGGTGCCGGCAGCCTCATAACATGCATACTTGTTGTAATTGAGAGGTAGTTCTGCTTGTCAAGTGAAAAAAATACATCTGTCATAACAAACTGCTGCTGCAACTCGCAGAGTTTATTGATAAGGGTTGTAGAAGTTCCCGGCAACCTGGAAATAATTTGAACTTTGTCACAGAGCCCTGAACTGTGCGGTGCTATCGGGCAGGCTAGCCATCCTTCATCACACCGTATCTGAACTCGTCTGTCATGGCCGCGCTCAGGCTGAGGAAAGAGGTGGGGGGGAAAAAATACCTCTTACCAAAATGAAGTTTATTCAAGTGTACAATTAGTATACTTCTTTTGAACTTAAAATAAGAGAGTGTACTTTCAGTTTACTTTTTATGTACCTATTTACTGAACAAAAGTATACTTAAGTATACTTGCCTCATACTGACAAGTATACTTAAAAGTCTAAGAATACGTGGCTTATACTGATAAGTATACAGAAAAGTCTAAGTATATTTATAGCCCTACTTACTTAATCTTTTGATCAAGATATACTTAGGAAAAGTATAATTAAGTATTCTTTCCTTACAGGCCTACAGAAACTTGGGTTGTAGTTGTGCTCACTTTTTGATAGAGTGGCCTATTAAAGTGTGTGAGAGTTTGTAAAAGGATATTTTAATATGAATTTACTTCAATTCATCAAGTTATTATCCATTCACCATAGAAACAACACATTTTATTATTATTTTTTAATCTCATCACAAATCATCCGGTAAAATAGCAAAAGTAGCAAGTCTCTTTATGTTATACATAAATCATTGGCAAAGTACTATACGTTGAAATATATACAAAGTATACTTTCATGAACTAAAAAGCAGAGATGCTCACAAGTCATTATTTGCGAGTCCAGGTTAAGTTTCAAGTCTTAACAGCAAGAAGGAATATGGATGATTCAATGAATAATTGTTTTTTTTGTTTCATTTACATCCTTATATGTATAACTTTAATATGTAATGTCATCATACACAGTGATTGTTGGTATGAAACACGCAAATGTTATTTACGTTATTAGCCATTTCTTCTCAAATATTAACGCTACAATCTTAATACTTTGTGACATATGAGTTCATTCGTTCACACATTTGTTATTACTTTAAAAACTTACACAGTACACTTTGTAACAGCATGAATGGAATCCAGTTGTTGTTCCTTTGCACCCTGGTCACAGATACACACACACCCCAGTTCACGATGCAACTAGATCTAAACACAGAAAGCTGAACCTGATCATTCAAGTCTCCTGGGAATCTGCTGATGTGCCAAAAAGGGCTCAAGTTCACAAGCAACAAAAACCCAAGGACGCAAGCCACCTGCTGCTGCTCAAACAAAACAACAGCAAGGCACTGCAGGTCACACGGCAACTCCTCAGAAGCACCGGTGAGCAGCCAGCGCAACATTAGCATTAATCCAGACAAAGCCGTGCCCCACACACGCCGTCAATAATTGATGGTGAGTCATAATCACGAGGTTTTTATTAAATGACTCGTTGGTCTTTTCAGGGGCACCCAGCTGTGTTGTAGGAGAAAGTCAAACCAGACCTTTGTTTGATCCATCTATTTTCTGCTTGGTTTTAGTTACTTTTATTCCAAAGCAAAAGCAAAAATTTAAACTAACACAATTTGGAATAAATAAAATGTTGTTTCAAAGCCAACATATGTTAAAAATAACCTGTTTTTGTCCATCTATGAAGCCAAACTGCAGCCAAACAACTGGAGATAATTTGTTTGGATCATCTGAAATTGCAGCTCTCACTTGTATTAGCAGAGTTGGGCATTGTCGACCCTAGCCCACATTAGATGTGCTCTCTGCTGCTGTCATAACAGAGCTTTACATAATGTGGGCTATTTCAGTCTTCGGCGATGGGAAACGTGATCCTAAATATCAATGCCCCATTCGCCGTACAGTCCTCAGCTGCTCAGAACCAACCCAGGCTTGATGAGGGTGCACAGACTTAGAGTCAGCTTAGCAAAGTCAGAAATCACCTATCACCCAGGGGCAGGAAATAAAACATGACAGGACAGCTGGTATGTGTGACTGAGTAGGTGTGGACCCCGGATCTTAAAGAAGTATGTCTCCTCACAACAATAATAGCCCATAATTCCCCGGACTAGACCAACTCTTCACAAGAAAACTAGTTATGGACAGAAAATACATAATTTGCATTTCTCTCACTCTGTGCCCCAGCTGTCTGATACTATATTACACACACTTAGTATGGAAATAAATCACACTATCATTCAAAAGTAAACAGCTAAATGGAGATGTAGGTGAGGCATGCGGCATACAGACAACTAATTTATAGGCAACCTCGCCTGATAATGTGTTTCATTTTATTAGTCAGCTTGGCATTGTGTCCTTGTCAGGGCATTGTGCTCTTGAAGGATTTGGCAACATCTGCGTGGTTGCAGACTGCAACCAACTGAGTACCCCTCCACTCACTCCTCCCTTTCCAGGACTGAGGTAACGTGAGCCGTTGAGTAGAAAACCGTGGTAACGCCTTTACGTAAGGATGGCTCAGAGGCCATCTTTAGCATAATAACACTACTTTAGGAGCGACGGAAGTCAGATGGCGGCTGGCGGTACCACGGTTAACTACGGTTGGAGAACTAAGGTGGCTTTCAGGTAATGTAAAACATGAAAGGCTCTCACTAGAGCCAGTGTTTGGTTTGTCTGTTCTAGGCTACGGTAGAAACATGGCGGAGCAACATTTAAACACGTGGTTAGTTTTAGTAAAACACATCAAGGTTTGGCTTAAAATTACTACCTTTGTTATGTGATTTAGCTACAGACATAAATATATGAGTGAATATTGACTTTTAGTTTGCGAGACACACTCCTGGTTGAACGTACTGTGTAGTTTGATCCATCCACCACCTCGACATCCTCCCTATGCAGACTTACACGGACTATCATTACAAATGTATTTGTGATACGTCAAAAACAAACGTAATCCGTAACAAAATAAAACCGGAGAGAAATGGTGACGACACCAGACCTATTTGAATTGTTGAACAAATCCGAGATATCAGCAACAGTTCAGAATCCAGGCCACCAACAACCTTAAAAACTAATCTTAAGCAAAAGTAAACAGCTGAGAGAGAGCTAGCTGTCAAGAAGGCCTGGACAAATTCATATATTTTAGTCTCTTATTGCTTTATCTTATAATTATAAAGCATCTCAGGCTGGGTAGGTTGGTTAACTCAAGTGTCCTAAAAGCAGCGTAATGACATCACCTTAAAGGATTGGAGTCAGCAAGTCGTTCAAAACGTACTTTTTGCTGCCGTTTGGCGTGTTAATGTATAAAGTTGTTAGCATCATGGCTGCATTATTAGACTGCTGTATTCAGGACAGCTTTGTCTGCAAAGCCGAGCTCTATCTCGCTGCACAAAGTGATGAAACACAAGCTGGCACCTTGTTGCGTGTATTAGAGCTCATATATTTGTGGCTGGCACCGTGTCAGTTTTACATACAAGTGAATGAGAGAAGGAAGTTTGCACCTGCCCCTTTGTTCTCTTCCCTGAGGGGGATCTTTGTGTTCGTCCCGGAGCACTGTGGAGTACAGTGACAAATTTCAGCCTCTGACAATGACTGAGGAGTTTAGTCCACATCCCATTCACAGTTACAGTTATATGTATGTTAAATGAGTGGAATTAAGCAGCAGGTTGAGCTATAGAGAAGTATTTTAACAGGACAATGTCCACTCCTGCTTTTATTTCCCTTATTTATGTTGCCTTTCCTAATACAAACACACACTTACACGTACATGGTTGCACACACGCACAAAAGAGATAAATTAGGCATTCTGCCAAGCACATTACCATTCTTTTTACAAAGCCATCTACTGATTTAAAGGGGGGAAAAAACCTGAAAGAGAAATCAATTAAAGTGAATTGGATACAGTATAAGGGGTAAAGCGAGGCATGTTGTTAAAATGCAAACAGCATCTCCAACACACCTCCCCTGAAAGAAAAAAAATAAATATCTTCTCTTCGGCTGCTTCGGCCCCGTCCTGAGAGATTGGAGCTGCAGAATAAAGAAGGCATCTGTACTCTTCCAGGTCAGTCATGCCCTGTTTGGGAAGGTTGGAATTTGAGATCCAAGGATAAACATCAGCTCCCTAGAGAGGACGGTTACTCATGTTTGAATGCTGCACGGGGAAAATGAATCTCTCCACAAGCAAAACAACCATGAAGAACACTTTCATAGGCTCTTTTGGGAAAGTTAATTCTTAACCTGCGGCTTCACAGCAACTGTGTTCCAACCAGTTGTTTAACACACATGAAAAATATACCTTCGTGGAGAAAATGAAGAGAAATGACAATGCAAATGAAAACAGAAAGTGTTGCATTTTTCCAATGAAAACCGCGTTTTGCTTTTGCCAGCAGAAATCACTGGAGATGAACTTGAATAAGCAATTTCTCTGCAAACGTGTAAAATACTATTTTGATGTGCTGCGTGCAGCATTTTCTATTCATTTTTGATCACCCATCTCTTTCCCCCGGGGAGAGAGTAATGTCTCCACGGGCAGCACCAAGAGTAAACAGC
This sequence comes from Sebastes fasciatus, assembly GCF_043250625.1. Classification (NCBI taxonomy): domain Eukaryota; kingdom Metazoa; phylum Chordata; class Actinopteri; order Perciformes; family Sebastidae; genus Sebastes; species Sebastes fasciatus. Next base: position 12,711,698 of record NC_133796.1, read on the forward strand.
TGTGTCTTTGTATTATGAGTGGTTACAGGTAATCAACAATGCATCCACTTACCCAATGCTCTTCACAGAGGGGATTGTTTTCAGCTGCACTCAGTGATTGAAAGCATTAGCGGTGAATGGCAAACTGCTTAGATGGTTCACAGACCTTCACTGTGACCATGACCACGATGTGATCATCGAAGAAAAACCCACCGTTTTTAGTATTTACTTATCTCTCACAATCGAGAAAAGGTTTGAAATTGCATGCACACAGGAGGATGTTGTTTGTATTGTAATTTGCAGCTTTTAGGCTAATGTAGTCACAGGCGATGCAAACAGAATGAGGAATGTGTTTTTAGCGAACTCCAGAAGCCTGTACTACGAAGCGAGTTCAATAAACTCAGGGTATCTTCTCGTTATCTAGCCTACCCTTAACCCTAAAAATCGTGATCCCACTTAACGGTCCTACGACGGTGGTTATCAACTCGGTAAATCAACCCTGTCAAGCTAGTTTGCAGCATATGATATGACCAATCACAAACATGGACAAACTAATACTGGATACTACTGTCAGCAGAGCAGCACATTTTACAAACGAAGAGCAAACTATATTATTAGGAAAATATCAAGAAGTTCCAGACTAAAAGCAACACAGTGGAAGCTGCCAAATGCAGGAAGGACAGCTGACAAACAGTTTTCTCCTTTTTTTTCTGTGTGAATGTGTAAATTAAAATACTGATAATATCACTGCCCCAATAGAGCATGGGCAGATCTGATAATTACTGTGTATTCCGTTAAATGAATATGTTGCTTATAGAATAAAATAGAAGATACTGTATTGTTCCCTTTGGGGAAAATGTGGCATGTATGAAACTTTTGTACTTCTTTCAGCTGCATCCCCAAACACGGCGGTGTGAAACAGACTCGGGAGCAAAAAAAAAATAATTATAAAGATATAATTCAAAGCGGTAATCAGGCTTACTTTCATGCCTTATAGTGACCCACAGCATATAGGCTAAATAAAAGTATCGGTAGCAAGTAACGCAAGGCAATGCGTCTGCGGGACAGTAAATGCAAATTTATTTTTATTTGCTCCCAAGTCTGTTTCACACTGTTGGCGACTTTTTTTGCCAGCTGTCCTTTCTGTATTTGTCAGTTTGAACTGTGTTGCTTTTAGCCTGGATTATGACTTTAACTTCTTAGTCTTTGTGTAATATTATCATATGATCCGCACATCGAGCTCTGATTGTTCAGCACACGAGTTGATCTCTTATCTCGAACATAACCTGCTCCGGAGCAGGTTAGGTGTTCAGCATCAACACCCACACAAACACAACACTACCCCAGTAAGAAGTGAACCACCGTCGTAGAACTGAAAACCCAGGGTTAAACGTGAAGTTACCTCGCTAAACTCAAATCCTGCCTCATAGTACAGGCCTCTGGTGTGTGTTTGCCATATTTGGAGAATAGAAACTGTTTCAGGGACATGATGTAAGACGAGGACGAGGACTCGAGGCGGCCCAGATGCAGAGACATTCAACATGTCGATCAGGAGGTGAAATGGTGGAGATACACAGGGTACAACTTTCTCCAGATCATTTTACTTAAGAGATATCTCAGTCTTTATCTCCCCTCCCCCCGGCACACACACCTGTTTTCAAAGCAAATGTTATCAGACCAGAGGCCATCCAAGCGAATCAAACAGACAAAGCTCAGCTGTTGTGACTCGGTAGCATTTCTTGTTCAAAATAGCTTCCTTCTATTAAAGTGAATCACACACTGAAGGGCTTACATTAAATTGCCTCGCAGTGGCTTGAGGGCATCACTTCTAAGCTTCATCTCCATAAAAAATATGCGCTTGTGTACTTTTGTGGAGAAGATTAATGCACAGGGAAAATAACCCTGCATTTTGTATATCGCCAAATGTTGTTTTTCTGAGGGAAATATTTGTATTTTTTACTGCTAATGAGCAATTTGGCACGGAGACAATGCTTTATTGTTACTGTTAGTCCGCTGAGAGGCTGCACAGCGATATGGCTCTGGCTCTGCAGTGAACCAGGTCAACCACAAGTGCAGCTGAAAAATGAGACTTTGTGAGTGTTAATGAGAATTTTGTGCTCCTCAGACCCTTCAATACTTTTTCTGAAAACTGATTTCATGCCTTCAAAGTTACAGGTTGTCTATAATATCAGATGAAGTCGTAGCAGTGTTGCTGATCATCAGCTCTTAAGTTTATCTCTCAAAGGCGCAGATGGTGCGGCGTGAAAAAAAAAGAAGGATAAATTAATTGCTTGTAAACATGTGTCCTAATGCACCAAGTAATAAGCATTTTAAAACTTGTGAAACTCCTTCTCAGCATTCATCAGGGACTGATGATGAAAATCTAGTTTTTAATCTGTCTCTGCAGTAAATAACACGGTGGAAAGCAGGATTTGTTTAACCTTATTATGAAGATTTCCTCTGATTCTCTGATTCAATTAATACAGCTGTATAATACAGCAACCCAATCCACAAGGCGTATCAATAGCACAAAATAATATATTCCGCGTGTCATGAGGATGCATTTTAGGCTTTTCATGTGTCATTTGTACACCACGCAACAAAACTACGGTAACGTCCACAGTTATGTTTAGGCAACAAAACCACTTAATTAGGTTTAGGTAAAATGTCATAAACCACGTAAAATACAAAAGGAAACAACATAACATAAGTACGGAAAACCCGTCACAAACATCACATAACTTACAAAAAAAATCCACCAGACTCGAACACAGGTCTCCTGGTTGCAAGTCCTGTGTTTGTTGGACCCATCCACCTCCTACCCCACTCACCATAAGCACTTTTTATTCTATGTAATTAGCTCTGAGTGTAGCATATTTACGCAGATGCGTTTACATTGCCATCAATACAGAGCATAAAAATGACACGCTAAAAGCAAGAACGGCATTATAACTCATGCACCCTCTACTGGACCCTATGGGTAAGACTCTCCTCCAATCACACGCACGCGTTCGTCCACTGAGAGTATTACCCATAGAGTCCAGTAGAGGGCTCTGCCTGTGCTTATAGAACTAGGGTTACAATATTGTAACCTTTGTTCTTATTGCACGCTAAATACCTTGCGAATTATCGTATCATTCATACACCTTTTCAGCTGAATAAAGTTACATTTTATTTTTAATTGAATGTTCACCAACAGTTTGGAAATGTCACATCATGATTCACATTATCTGTGAACATTCAAAACAAAGGTCCTTGTCTATATACATTTTAGCTTAGTAACTGTAGCTTACATGCACAGACACATACAGAGTTAAAAAAAAGGGAAAAAAAGAGCTCTGAATCACCACTGAGTGTTTGTCTCCAGGGCATGGAGCTCAGTCATGTAAGCGACCTCGTCTTGTTTGGCTTCACTAACAACTGATATCAAGACAGCAAAGAAAACAGATTGTGGCAGATAAACACCTATTGAATTCTAATGCTTATCATGTACGTTGTGTTACACATTCTCCATGGCGGGTGAGAAGATGGCGAAACAAAACTTACAACACAAACAGCCATTTTGTCTTTCCATGTGTAACTTTAGGACTAATTACCGCCTAATAGACACTACAAGGAACATGCATGTGCCAAAAGAACTAATTTGATTGTTAGCAAGCCAATTACAACCTAATTACCCAGCTTACCTTGCCTGAATTAGAGCACAGTGGGTTTGCAGTGGGTGAACTGATCATGCTTAGCAGGGTTTCAGTCAAGGCTGTGTTTATCAACACAAATGAGCTGAGGGCTATTTTCATATAAGTTATATATAGGGGCTTTAATGGTTTGCAGCTTCTAACCAACTCATACTTGTTTTTCCACTCTACTGTACACAGCACCTAATAAAATCTGCCCTACTGGTGTTTCAGCCCCAGTGAATGCTTGGGTTACAAACTGTCTCACACCTTGACTGACTTTTTGGCCACTTGGGGGCAACACAACACTGACGCGTTGAGTTGATATGGCGAACTTGTTAGCAAACAATTGCTTATTTACACATCCAGCAGCTACAGAGCAACATTCATATTCATTTGATGTTCGTCTCTGGTTGTGTGTGTGGCCGCCTGATGATTAAGGGTCTAATAGTTACTCTCCTTTTAGCTCTGATTTGTTCTCCACCACCTCCTGAAGGACATACGTGGCTCTTTAGCTGCTAAATGCTCAAACTACGTTCACTAGCTAGTGGCTAACTGTGTCTGTTTGCCATTTGGTACTGGGCAGGTAGCGTACTGTGGGTTTATCAGAGCTTTTTTACTGAAAACATCTGCCAGCATCTCTAGTCTGGAAACAACGCTGATGAGAACCATGGGAGTCAACCAAAACAGTAAAGTTGTGGGCCATGAAACCAAAACAATGAGCTGAAAGATGGAAAGTGTAAACTGCAGAGTTGGATGATGATTCTCATTTGCTTGAGCTCTACAATGGACACCTTTAACTTTCAAATTTAAACTTAATTTTTTATCTTTTTTCAGCACTATATCTAATAACACATGTGTTTAACTATTCAAAATGTGTAACGGTCAATCTCAGATATATTTTCTGGTTTCCAGGTTTACCGAAACTCTTTAAAAAAAACAACAACATAATAACATCTAAGAAATAATTTAGGGTAACAGGACTGTATGTTGAGATTGACATTCTCAGTCATACTTAGAACATGATCAAAAATACAGAAAATGGAGTGAGAGAACTTACTTTAGGTCTTTCAATGGCCTTCAGGAGACTCAAATGGTGCTATTTCCTGGTTATCATGTGACATGTGGAATGTCCCATTTTTAGACGGGGTAAAAGGACTGAGTGAAAACCAAGGAACATGACTAACATGTGTATTTTAACTAACATATTATGAATTTCCATGAGAAAATGTATTTTCTGTGTAAATTGGAAATAGAGACACACAATAATAAAAAAAAAAAAAGATTTCTGAAGGACTCTAATCATTATATGTCATTGTGAAGTGTAATGTTAAAGAGTGGGGATGGGCTAAAATCATATTTTTTTTCAGCATTCTAGGTAGTTTTTATGAAGGTTTACATGATGTATCTTTAAATTGTAATTAGAAAAACATGCAGGACACTTTGCTTGATAATATAATGTATTATACAGATATTTGTTATGCATATTAATACATGTGGGGACAGAAAAGGCACCGATTTGGCAGAATATCACACAAAAGATCAGGAACACCTAACAGTCATGATGTTACCTTACATTGCATGACATCACACAGTGTTTCAGTTCTGGGGTTAACCATTTTAGACACATCCCCAAATAAGCACAACTGGCATCACCATTCAGCTTCTGTAATTCAGCAGGTGTCCCTCTTTCTTTCCACGGTCTCTGTTAAGTAGTTTGTAGGTCTGACCAGTCAGCAGGACAGCCTGCAGCAGCGTGTCTCAGAGCTGGCTCCGGTTGTGTTGAGTTACGCTGGATAAAAATCAGAGATGACAGGCCGGACAAGTATGAGGCAGATGGTTCCTAACATGGCATCAGTTACAGGTCTTACAGGGAAAACCTTTCATCCTTTTGTTTGCCCCCCGCTCGACGCTCGCAGAGGTCACATCATTACAATCCCATTCTTCACAGACGCCATTAGGCCGCTGTATTGTCGGAGTGGCGGTGGGTCTCTCCTCTTTTGATGGTTTGTTTTGTGGTAGACCTCATCCTTATGTGAAGGTCAAGTGGTTAACAATTTTGCTTTATCCTAACATACTGTTCGTAACACAAATAATCCGTTCTGGTTATCTATCGATATCTGCAAAATCCAGATGTTTAAGTATTTTGTTAAACAAGAAAAAAATTCATGTGTTTGCTTTCATTTTTTGAGCTGTCAATCATTTTCTCAGACTCATAATGGTAAATACTGAGTCCACAATGTTTGGTCTATAGGAAGGTAAAAAAAAATCACAGTTTGTTTTTAAAAGCGGAGAGACAACACAGAGAGAAAACCTGTTTATCACACTGAACAGAGCTGCTGCATGGTGCACGAACAGCTGCCTCAATGCTGTCGAGAGTGCAGCTGCAGCCTCGAGCTTAGACTGTTCCTCATCAGGGTGAGAATGAGTCCGCTACTTCTGTTCGCTCCAAACGTGCTGAGAAACACATGCATTTCAACTGTCGTTTTCACTGCTCATTAGCACAAAACGGCCATATTGCCCAACGCTTTATACAATCTGGAGGTAGAGTAAACAGTAGAATTACACCATTTACATTGTAATTTATCTGAAATGTGCGCTTGTACGTGTTTGATTGGCCAGTGTAGTATGTTGCTTGATGAAGTTGCACTGCTTTGTGGCAAAGACTGAGGCAGGTTAAACTTTTAGACAAAAGACAACAAAACTAGACAAAGAAACTAAACCCCTCTGGAGGCTGTGCTGCTCTTTACATCCATCCAGACTAAAGTTGTTTCAAGTGACTGACCAACCTGACCTGCTGACACAGACACACAGACAGTGTGTACAACCTCAACCTATCCTCATAAAACAGTACTTATGATATCTTATGAAAAGTGATTTGCTTTTTTCATATATTCTCCTACGAATGTCTAGCAACATGAGCAACACATTCTCACTCACAACTCATCAAATACTGCTGCTTGGTCAGTGCCCCTCGGTATTGGAGACCGGCGCACGGTGTTTCTCTCTTGCGGCAGCGACGGCGTGTAAATATATGCTCGTTACATAGGCTACATGGTGTCCTTTCAAAAATAAACATACGTTTTCACAGGAAGTTAGGTTTAGGCAACACAACCACTTAGTTAGTGTTAGGAAACGGTTGTGGTTGACATTGACTTCACGTGACTAGTGACTCATGTGACTCACAGGACTGCCGATTCCGCCGAGTCACATGACTACAGACTGACGGGACAAAATAAGTCAATGTTACTTTTAGTTTCACAAAGGACATGAACAGTGATCTCCTGGTTGAAAGTCTTGTTTCTGATGCCAAGGGGCAAACGGTGGTATTTAACAAGTTGGGAGTGAGGACTTGTTGACACGAGCAATCACTGCGCCTGCGCAAGCCCCTGCAGTGACAAACCTGTTTAGGCAACCAAACTACTTGGTTAGGTTTAGGTACAGATTGTGGTTTGGGTTAAAAGTGTGTTTGTAGTCTGCATAGCCTACTTAACTAACGTCACCTGCGTACGCTACATAACAAAAGTAAGTTAAATTAAGTCAACGTTGACTTTTGGTTTCACACAGGACACAAACAGCGGTCTCCTGGGTGAACGTCCTGCGTGTTTGTATAAGAACGAAAAGTAAATGAGAACAGCCTGACAACCGCGGCCAGCTGGGGCATTGCATCATTGGATTTATTGTAGTGAATGTAGATTTACGAAATAGATTCAGTTAAAATAAAACAGACACTTCATGGATGTCAAATGGTGATAGAGCACTCTCTCCCTCTCTCATAAAAAGCTGCATGGAAATGGGAAACATATTGTCTGGCAGAACGCTAAAACGAGCACCATTTGGTAAACTGAGAATCACAGAAATGTTTTATACACAGTAGTCCTGAAACACATGTATTCTCCTAGATACCATCTGATCAGGTTATTAAATAACAGCATAGTGAGCTGACTCTCATTTAAATCAGAACATATACTGTATTTGCATAATTCTTTGTTAACTAAATGTTAATTAGAGGAATTCATTGAGCAGCGTTTCATAGAAATGAAACAATGGAACCTCTCTGACAAAATGTGCCCGATCCAGCCGAGCCGCTTTTCAGTGCCCTGCTTCAGAACAAAAATAGGAGTAAAAGATGGCTGGTAGTGTCTTAGTTACACAAGAGGTAGAGATAGGAAAATGGTCCTGTGTAATTATGCCCATGCTGAGTCAGAAAATTCAGCAGCTGCTGCCTTATGAATAATCTGGAGTGGTACATAAAACACACTGTTAGTTTGAAAAACATTTCTGTAATTTCTACAGTTACATTTCAAATTTATTTTTGCACAGTTTTTCATTTCGACCAACTCTCTTTTTATTTTATTTGGACTGATTTGAACTGATATGTTTTTAATGAGATGGTTTAGAGAAGGAACCAGTGCAATAGGATGGGGAAGACGCTTTTTGTGGGACACACTGAGACACAGACTTGCCTGGGTGTCGAATAACTCAGCCGAGTTGTACCAAAGTTGTATTCTTTTTTACCAGCCACGACAGCGATGCTGGTATTGTTTTCACATTGTGAATCTATGTGTGTGTCATCATGGCAAAATGTGGTCCTGAAGACACCTACTGTAGCGGGAACTACCACAGAGGTGGTTTTGAGTACTTGGTCAGGTGTTTATATGTCCCTCTGTCTGTCTGTCTGTCTGTCTGTCTGTCTGTGGACAGACTTTGATCACCGCATTAGCTTTGCAATCGTGCAAGATGCAGTCACAAAACTCTACAGGTGTGTAGTTGAAGCTGAGAGTAGGAGGGTTAGGGCTATATCCTTTCAACACTGATGACGCAGACACATACCACCGTTGTTATGCTGTTGGCTCAAAAGCCTTGTTAGAAGTGGGAACCAAATGTCAGATATCTTCCACAGAGATAAAACAAACAAAAAAACCATTCATTTTGGACCTGCCAAAAACCTTTTAAAATGATTCATTCACATCATAATATTTCTTTTCCAGGAAAAGCCATATTTTTATTCAGCACCTTTCTAAAAGCTCTGTGGATGTATTATTTCTTTTAAAAGAAATATTCGTCTACATAAAAATGTGATCAATAAGACCTTTAAATGGGTTTCATTGTCTTTCATTTTATTATATGGCAATAACACTTAATTGTTAAACTGCAAATGTCACATTTTAATATGAAACATAGCCGAGACATAAAAATGTCATATTATCATTGAGATGTAGGACAGTGGATGATTAGTTGAAATAAGAGGCTTGACTTTAGCTGTATCAACTACCCTGATACTTGTTGAGGAGGTTTCCGTTTGTGGCCAGCAAAAAAACAGCAAAAGGACTTGTTTCATGGTAAATATTCTAAGACAGAAATCTTGCTAGTAAGCTACTGTAAAAAAAAACTTTGAAATGTCCAACAGAGTATTCTTAAAAACATAGAGGCAAAGACATCTCTGGTTAAATATAAAAAAAAACAAATCATTTTATTTCAGATTGAATGATCTTCAACGACATTACTTGTTGAGTTGGTTGGTCTTTCCATTTGCGAAATAAGATCTTATTTAACATATTCCTACTGTACTGTATGCTCCTCTACTCTGTGTGCAGTCCAAATACAAAAGAGAGGTTGAAATGGTCTTAAACCCTTCCTTTCAGGCCGCTGGTGTCAGACAATGACAGACCATGCTGCCGCTCTCCAAATCTTGTGTAAATGGCTTTGGAGTGAAAAAGATGTTGTCTGGCAGCATCTTAAACAAGCCACATGGCAATATCATGAATGGAGCAGAGCAGACATTTCTCTAATTGGCATGCTGTTGTATGAGAAATAATTGGCTCATTTTAGTCAGTTGAGTGATGACTGGAAAATGTGCCCTTAAAGAGTATCCATTCTGTTCTTTAGGGACTAATCTGGGAAGCATTCATATTTATTGTCTGTGCTCAGATAGACATGGATTTCCTTGTCTCACGTGTCAAGGGTATGAAAGGGAGGGATGATTAATGATGCAAGTTTCTCTTTTAAGTGCCATTATGGGGCGTCATTCACCGCTGCTATAACCTCGAGCACCGCAGATCTTTATTCAGTCCGAGCTGCCTCTGTTAGGAAGACAAAATTCAATCACTTTCTCCTCAGCAGTGAAGAGGACAGGCTGGAAACAACATGGCCGTGTTTTGAAAGCACGTGAAGTAGAGCGGCTTTAGTGAATTCTGGGGTTTTGAAAGAGTTTGAAAGTGGCGGTATGGAAACAAGATGTTCTTTGTCTTCGCCTACAGCGGGTTCATCAGTTCTCAATTTAGCTATTTGTAATAAGGATTTATAACAAGAAATTGTGTTATTCTGTTTTGGATGTATTTGAAAGATGTCCAATGTGAAACAATGTTTGCTTTGCAGGATCCAATCGCATTTATAAATGATACAAAGCATTCTCTCTAACTCCTATAGCGCACAGTTTCCTTGTATCAACTTACCCTACAGCACTTTCTCACACAATAAATAATGGAAAAATGATCCTCCCATACAATCGCTCTGCTACTGTAAATAAACCCAATTACCAATTGTTACACTCGTATCGCCACACATGCACATCTCCTGCAAATTGCCGTACATTCATTTGCAACTATTTTGCATTAGCAATCGTGTTTTGAGGGGAAATGTCTCGGGGTAATACAATTACTAATGCAAAATAGATTGGATTGCTCTGTGAATTAAATGAGTTCTCTTCTGCTGAGCATCTTGTTGCAAGGCAGCCCAACACTGTGTATACATGTTGAAACCTGTTTTTGTCTCGGGCAGGGTCACAGAACAACACCATAGGAGATTTAGTTTCATGGATCTGGCTTGAACAGGTGCAAAAAAATGGGCTGTGTTGCTGGAACTCTGTTATACACTATCTGTGTGTAGGACAGAATTACCAGAGACCAGAGGGGTCAGTGGCCTCCTGTTTATCTGCTCTAACTGGTATGTTGTTGGAGCTTCGATCCCAGTATGAGATACACTGTATGGTCTCCGTGCTTGGCTCTAAACGTCAAGAAATGGCTTTTGTGGTTAGGCACTTCAACAGGCTGAAGATAAAGTGCAATTTTGTGCCACATAGTTATTGTTCTGGTTGAAAGAAAAGATAAAGAGCAGATTAATAAGCTTCTATACTAGAGCTGTTAGCATAGAGGCTTATTAATCAGCGCTTTATCTTTTGCAGTGTTTGAACTTATTTATTTGGGATGGCAATCACCATCTTGGGGGGGGGGCAATATACTCTATGTAACTTTTCTAACGGTATAACATGAAGCAAAATTTAGAAGTGTAACAAAAATGCAAACAAAACCAAAGAAAAGAAGGTGTATATGTTGTTGAGCAGAGGTGAATAGAGGTGAAGGTCCTTTCGACCTCAGACCTCTAGATATGTGAATAAAAATGCGTTCTATAGGTACCTACCAGTCTCCCCTTTACAGACATGCCCACTTTATGATAATCACATGCAGTTTGGGGCAAGTCATAGTCAAGTCAGCACACTGACATACTGACAGCTGTTGTTGCCTGTTGGGCTGCAGTTTGCCATGTTATGATTTGAGCATATTTTTTATGCTAAATGCAGTACCTGTGAGGGTTTCTGGACAATATTGGTCATTGTTTTGTGTTGTTAATTGATTTAAAAAAAAATATATATATATACATACATTTGCATAAAGCAAGCATATTTGCCCACTCCCATGTTGATAAGAGTATTATAAAAAATACTTGACAAATTTCCCTTTAAGGTACATTATGAACAGATAAAAAAAATTGTGATTCATTTGCGATTAATCGCGATTAACTATGGACAATCATGCAATTAATCACTATTAAATATTTGAATCGATTGACATTCCTAGTTACAAATTCTAAAGCATTTTATTTTACCCATTCCAAATATGGATCATGCATAGTTTGGGGAGGTTGACAAGCAATCCGTTGGGCCGGCGGTCAAAGCAAGATGTCTTGGGATTACTGGCCACAATATCCATCAAATCAGTTTGGATATTCATGTTCTCCAGAGGATAATTATGATTTTTTTTGTGTGACCACTTTGACCTTTAAAACCACTGTCAGAAAACAAAAGGCTGGATTTCCATTAAATAAATGTTGTGGATATTCATGAATTAGAGACTCCTAATGATTTTAGTGACTTTTCTTTTAGCATAACTAACAGTCAAAAGGTTCCACGGAAATATCGGAAATATCAAAATCGAATAGGCTGATTATATACTAACCACACACATATCCAGAGGTTAAAACCTTCTCATTTTTCATTCACTGTAACGGTATATAGACTCACTTAATAATGCTTCAAGAATTTGAATGCGTACAGAACATATATTTCACCTCATCCTACAGGATATGTAAATGATGTGAATGAACCTCAGGCACAGTAAGGCTGTCGACGGTCTAATTATTTTGCAGTTACAGTTATTACTCTGTTATCTAATGGTGAGGTTGCTGCAGCTTTACGCTTTTCTAACTGTTAAAGAGCATCAATTCTGGTCCTAAAATCTTAACAAACATGGTCTGTGTTGCCAGGCAACAGACAAATGTATCAATGGATTTAAGCATACCCAGACACACTATTATAAATGGAGGGACTTGTTTGGCATGACATCAACTCAGTCACGACGGTTCCCAGCACTATATCCTTAAGTTCTTCCTTTAAGCAGAGCAGGCAGAGCAAAATGTATTGCAAATAGGGTGTTATGTAGTGTGCTCATCCTTCTGTTTACACCTCAGGCAACACAAACATTTGCTTTTAGTATGCGACTGCAGAGAAAATGCTCACTCGCAATCCAATAGATGCATAAGGCAACATAAACACAAACACAATATGTATTAAGAACGGTTCTAGCAACTCAGTGACCTCTGTGGGAGAAAGGTCCGCAAGCTTTTGTCCTCTAAAGTTATGTGCTGTGCTTTCATTATGTGCTTCTCTTCCTTTCTTCACTTGTCCCAGTAAATCTACTTTGACCTGCTGTGATTATACATAGCAGAGAGACTCATGAAAAAGTCAGAGACAGGGTCAGGACCAAATGGAAATGATTTGCACCGGGCATTTCCAACTCCAGACATCATTTAAAATCTAAAAAACACATTGATACATGATGCAAAAAATACAAGTTCAAGTTCAAGCTGCTTCTCATGCAGCGGAGCCTTCAGTTCGATTTCCAAAGTAGAAATCTGGCCAAGAGGCTTGAAACATGATGTTGTGACATTAAGCACTATGCAGTTCAACAGGAATGCAGAACGCCAGTAAGGGCAGAGAGGCTGAATGAATTAATCCAAAAGGTATTTCTCATATAAACAAAGTTTATAATTTGTTTTTCTGACACATAAGAAAGAAATCTAACAACACTCAGCTTTATATTCCGCTAAAATTGTATGTGGAATAATTAATATACAGAGATTCAATAAATTACCAACATAATGATAGTGCTATATTTTGGGCTTCTGTTGTCAGATTGGATCAATTTGCAAAAATGTTACATAATTGCATAGAAACGGCAGCTTAAGCCAGGAGAAACATCCTGTTTCACGGTGTAATTCATGCACATACCTCCACACAATGGGAAATCTGAATAAAACCATCCATTATAATCGACTGTATATTGTTACCACCATTATGGTTGCCAACTAGAAAGTAAATGAAGCAAAATAATTACTATATGGATGAATTCAAGTGGAGATTGAAAACCCAAATTATATATTACATGGAACAGGTGTGATATGCAATTCCAAACAAATTCCTTGCCACAACAATACAAGACAATCTACAGTATATAGAGTGACAATAACCATATCACCAGGCACTATAATCCTTAAAGTCAGAGTATGGTCCTAGTCTTCTAGTTTTAATTCACCTTGTAGTTAAAGCTAGAGTCGGCAATGTTGATAAACCACCAAGAGTACACCAGATTTTTAAAATGATCATACAGAAAAAAAACAGCCCAGTGTTGCCAACTCTTTTCCAATAAAAGTAGCAGCACTAGCTCCAAAAGTCCCTAAATCTAGAGAGAAAGTTGCCAAGTCGGCAACAATGATAACCAGTCTCTTGACAGCGAGTTTCTTTCCGCGCAGCCTTGGCGACGCTGGTCTGGTCTATAGCTTGGAGCCATAAAGCCCCTCTATTATATCTTTTTTAAGACATGGCAGGGGAACAAATCACAGATCAGCGTTTTTGGATTTATTGTTGGTGCAACCAACTACAACTCTTCGGCAAAGCGTTATTACAGTTTGGAGACATGTTTCAACTTCTTCTATTTTTACGCTGTTACTGTCTATGAGGGACACAGGATTGTTTTCCCCCAAAAGGGGGCGTGGTCATGCATGCCTACTCCGGATGACGTATTATGAACGTAAACAACAAACGGGCTATTGTTAGAACTCACAGCTGTCAAGCTAGCAGCTTCTGGAAGACTCTCTCCGACTGGTGACGCGCAATGAGTGCACGGGCAGAGTGCACACAGGTACACAATCATTTGGGCGATTGAAATGATTGGACGGGTTTATTACAGTCCTGCGACAGCTACGGCCGGATCTGTTTCTTTTTTTGTCAGAGAATTTTGACTTATTGATTGCTGTCGGGATGTAATGAGAATTTCAACATTTTCTTCTTAAAAAATGTTTTTGAAAAACGCTACCAACCCTAGCTTTAATATTTAGGTATTTATGTTTTTATTGTTTTACTTTTTTTATCTACCTCTTTTAGTGTCCTTATTTTGTACGTATGTTTGTTTCTAGGAGAGAGGGTGAGTGAAACCAAATTGCTTCTTGGGATAATTCCTTTTAGACAGCTAAACATGTGATTTTAAACTCAGAGTTATGCTGCAGTGAGAGCTAAAGTTGTTCCGTGTTGACTAAGCTAAGTTTACTAGAACAGTGAAGCAATGGAAATAATTTATTTTCCATAAACATTGGTTACAGTTGGCTTTGTAAGTGGCTGAGGAGGAGGTGTTTAGACGTGCAAACTCAAAGTCCTGCATGTACTATGTCATCTATCCAGAAACAGATGAGATGTACAGCTGTGAGAAAACTGAAACATCTAAAAATGTAATAACATGCTCACATCAGGTCTTTACATGTTAGATCCAGATGGACACTTTATCAAATGTGACAGTTTACTCAGCTGTAAATGCCTTATCTGGCACCTAGTACACCGTCAGCTGTTAACCCTTAACATCACTACATTTTGTTGTTGTATAATATCAAGGAATAATCAGCCAGCGTCCTGTAGCTCTCTGAAAGCTCCAGTAACCTGTCTTTTCCCCTATGTTCTGCCATTTCCCCACAGCAGATGGACAGTGGGCCCAGAGAGCCGGTGAAGCATGCAGGAGGCAGGCCTCATGATACAGTAGGACATGCAGCAGAGAGAAAGAGGAGCACAGAGGGCTCAGGTTCAGCACGTGTTCTGCTATTCTCTGCTCCAGATGTGCAGTCTTGCTCTTTCAGCACTTTACCTAAAGCCTCTGTGTTAGAACAACAGGGCATCCATTTGTTCTCAACACAAAGAAACTGCTGTTTATCACCACACTTCAGCTCATAATGGAATCTCGGCTCATGAGGCAACTATTCATGCATTTATTACCATTTACATTTTCTCTTTGTCTGGTTTTTTTCCTGTTGGGTTAAGCTTGCATTTCATGTAGTTCTGGATTGTGGTTTTTTTTTACCATGCAAGACTACCGTTGTGAACATAGACTGTATATAAGAAGAGGACGTAGTCACTGTGATGTCACCCATTGGTTTGTGGACTGCCGTTTTGAACCCTCAAGTTCAACGTTTTTCCCACCGCCATCTTGTTTTTTTGCAACCAGAAGTGACACAAGGGTGGAGTTAAATTCAACCAAACTCTGAAAACGAAAACACGGACAACACCATGGTAGCGACCTGTCAATCATAAGGTAGCCACATCCTAAAGCATACCCTGCTTTATGGTCTATTTGACTCTAAATGGGACCATAATTTACTAAATGAACATCATTTGAAACTAGCGATTGAGACCATAAACTCATGTTTACAATGTTTACTGAGGTAATAAATCAAGTGAGAAGTAGGGTCATTTTCTCATAGGCTTCTATACAATCAGTCTTCTTTTTGCAACCAGAGGAGTCGTCCCCTGCTGGCTACTAGAAAGAATGCAAGTTTAAGGTACTTCAGCATTGGCTTCACTTTTCAGACCCAGACGTAGCCCACTGGTTGTTACCTTTAGCTTTCCTCAAGTATTGTGCCAACTTTTGTGCGTCACAAACCTGACAGTTCTGCTGCCATTAGAGAAAATCCCGAGCTTGTACATGCAAAATGTTATAATGCGTCTGCAGAGAAATGAAATAAAATGAGATGAAATTACGAAATGTGAGATGCAGTTAGATAAGAGTTGAAATAAGATTTGATGAGTTTAAGGTAGATGAGATGAGATGAGATGAGATTACGTGACATAAAATGAGATGAAATTAGACTGAATGAAGTGCTCATAGACCAAAGTCGTAGTCTTTCCTTCTAGTTGTTATACCAAGTGGTCAGATTTGAGTAATCTCATTTTAAAGTAATAATTAATTATTAACATTATTAGAAGATGTACCAGGGTTAAAGGAGCGAAACATCAATGAGCGCTGGTCCCCGGCTGATGATCCTGCAGCTGACCCCACGGCGCCGTTGGAGGTGCAACAGGCAGAAATGTCCAGCAGGAACACCCGTCTGACACACACCGTCCAATAGACGATATCTCTGGTTCTGCTGCATCAATCCTTTTAATGGACTTTTTTTTTTTTAAATGTCCATCGTGAGTATAGTAGTGCAATGTTAAAGCGGTGGAGTACTCCTTTAGAAAGTACAGCAAACATGTGATGTGAGAGGGGTCAGAGAGTGTTTTAGTGTCTTTAAATTCATTGTTATGGTTTTACTGTTTTGGTTCAGGCTGAATGCTCTCATCAGCGTCATTATCAGCAGAAGCAGGCAGCTGTTCTGAGCAAAAAAGCTGCAATAACCCCTTTTAGCACCCAATAATGTAATAATTTCCTGAAAATGTAATAATAAAAATTGCACTTAACCTGATCGAAAATGTAATAAAACCCAACAACTTGACCAATAATGTCATAAAATGTCCTGACTGATATCGTAATAACATTTTTTACCGATAATGTAGGTCATTTCTTTTTTTAAAAACAATGATATAAAAAATTTGACGGATAATGTAGAGATGTAAAAAAGTATGCATTGTTTCCTGGAAATGTGGTGTACACTAACATTTGACACTGATTTCATGTTTGGAAATGTAAACTCTATAGGCTTTATGTAGAATTTAAAATTCACAACAGATGGTAAGTGATAAAGGTAAAGATGCATGAAACTAAAATCCCTATCAATGGGAAATGATCCCACCCATATACTGATTGGTCGCTCTGCCATGATCACAACAGAACATTCCTGCAAAGGATCAAATGAGTGATGTAACATGACAAGAAAGACACTGCCTACCCTTTGTTTTTCTTGCTGCCCTACTTTTGTCAAATGGTTCAGAGGAGGAAAAACATGGGGGGATTTTCGGAGGTACCTCCAGTTAAGAAGTGGCATCGGAGCCATAGACATCAAACCAGGCAAGGGGGGAAATATGGTAAAATTATTTTTTTAGTTATCTAGATTTGCTCACTAATTTGGCAAAAAGATCTAAATTGTAACATTGAGGTAGATGCATGGAAAGACATAGTAACAAATATAGGATGGTTCATTACGGATGTTTGAGGTAAATGCACACATTATAGGATCATTCACAGGTACTGTTATACACCAGTAAGACTTCATAAGATGGGCTTGATACAGAACAACTTGTGTTGGAAATGTGACATACAGTAGAGGCTGGTACCTTCTTACACTCATTGTGGGAATGTTTGATTGTTTGTCCTTTCTGGAAAGAAGGTATTGGAAAATTGGGGGAAGGCTTGAAAAATCCGCAACAAAAATCTCTCCAACTTTGTCTACTAGAAGACAGATCAGAGTGACCACCTGGAATACCTAAAGTGGAATATGGTTTAGCACTGAAATGCTTCATCACTGCAGCTAGACTCATTCACACAGTTTGATTGGAGTTTGCGAGTGATTGACAGTTGCTCAGAGACGGCAGACTACAGCTCAGCTTTGATTGGTTGCTTTCCTCCGGTCTGTGAAATCTTGCAGATGCCATTACGAGCACCGGAGGACACCGGAGGACACAGAGGCATATGTCTTATTTCAGATTACCTGTCTCATGCACTACTGTCGGGATATAAAATATATCCATCAAATAACAAAACGGGATCCTATACAGTAACATGTAAGGGAAGGAAGACTATTATTTTTTCAGCATGGTTTTATTGTTTATATTGAAGTGTTTGTTTGTTTGTTTATTTGTTTTTCCTTCGTATGACATTTGACAAATCCAAAGTCTAAATAAAAATTTAACTGGCAAAAAATAAATGGTACAGAGGGAGACTAGCGGTAGTGCTGCAGTGATTCAAGCTCTTCCCCACACGTAAGGAGGGGAAAAGGAATCACTTTGAACTCTGCAGCAGCAGCAGCAAACAGATGTTAATGAACATGATGTTCTAGTACAGGCCCCTGGCAATAGGATTAAAACAATTTAGAAGGGAAGTAAGGAAGAGAAGATATCCACATGAGCAAGGACGAACACTGAAAAGACCGCACTGATGATGATTCATACTTGGCCGGGTTACTATTACCAAGAAAATGAGGTTCCCTATTAACTGTATCCATGAACAGTGGGGTCGTATTAAAATTACAATGATCCAATTCAAATGTTATTTTTTAGAGATTTTTTTTCCATAATTTGAATTTCAGTAAATATGGCATAGTATTCGTGCAAGCAATTATGCTTTTAAGGTCAATCAGTGAATGTAGATTAAATGGGTTTAAGGTCTCAACAACTCTATCAATGACCTTTCCCCATAATAATAAATAATAATCCCCATAAGGACATAATCTAATGGGTTTCTAATGATCACATCATGGTCTTTTGTCTCTAGCCTCGAGAAACAAACAGAAATACTAATTTGTAGCGTTAACATATCAATTGTGGATGTGTAAAATAATGTCATTGCATGGCACAAGGGAAGACTGTGTCTTATTTATACACCTTGTTTTCCTGTCATGATGTCAAGTGTCAAGAGTTTTGTCCATTATTAGAGTGAGTTGACCATCCCTGCCTCCCCCCCAGTGCCTGTAACAGGAGAGCCAGGTGTAATTGGTTATTTGACTGGCGTAGTTTACCTGAGATGGACTGTGATGGATGCAACTGTGAAAGATGAGGCATAAAATTACATATACTCTGACAGCCAGCCAGCTAGTTCTTGTACAAAAGGTTGGAAAATGTCATAAGCTGCGTCTTGGTGTAGCAATAACAAGCAGTAGCGCAGCACAAAACAGAATCATGAATAATGTATTTACACGTGTGCACACACACACGCACACACACACACACACACACACACACACACACACACACACACACACACACACACACCAAACAAATCACGTCAAATAAATGCTTGATTATAATGTATGAAATGTTTCTGATCAGTCAGCTGAAAAACTAATTTCATTTTCTCATTAGAAGTCTCTGCCTGAGGCTCATTCTCATGTCAGTGTTTATTACTCTGAAAACAGAAAATTAAAATCATCAGCTTGGTCAGAATCAGAGCCGTGAATCACTATTTATGACTGAGAGAGAGAAAAAGAGAGAGAGAGAGAGAGAGAGGGAGAGAAAAAATATTAAAGACCGGACAACAATTGAAGGAATCCATCTCATTTTACTGAGGTGGTGGATATATAGCTCACATGACCTTTCCCTCGCCAGAGATTTGTTGCTCTGCAGTCGTCCATCGTGTTTCTAATTTGGCAGGTAGGTACAGTAGGTTAGTGAATAGTTTCCATTAAAATACTGAGTAGATTTTGGCAAGCTGATGAATGGGTTTCAGTGATGAAATGATGACCATATTTTATGACCACGCTAAAACTATTTACATTTGTGTTCTTAAAGACTTTCAAATGCAATTGAATGTATTTGCACATCGTCGTAACTCATAGTTTAGCTCCAGCCGTTATAAACACAACCAAACCACCTCTGTGTAACTGTTATATATCCTCAGGGCACCAGAAACGTTCCAGAAAAAAAACACTAGTTTATGAATCCAAAAACAAGACCAACAAATATCAAGCTACAGAGATGATCAATAGCAGGACTTAAGGCTATAGAAGCATATTTACAAAATTCAAGGCAAATATGTTAAAGGTTCTTTATACGATAACCAGAGCATTAATATAGCAGCAAACAACTATTTGCTTTACAGATACAGAGGAGTAATGTCTACCTGAGCAGAGAATGAAGTCACTCTCCCCTCTGTGTTGTGTTGTAATCCAAACTTCTCCGTGCTTTGTTGGCTTTTAGTGCATGTTCGTGCATTTGAGCGTGCCCAACCATCGTGTCTAGAGGGGAGCCTGCGAATTGCAAAATCTAATCTGAGATCTGCAAAAACGTGCAAAAACCTTTGGGAGACTCGCTGCTAGACGACCTATCCTAACCTTAACCATTCAAATGCCTCAACAATCTCGTGATAGTTCCCCAGTTTGCGGGATCCCTTCTAGCCACTACCATGCCCCACTAGCTAGCTCACAGCCGCTGCTCTGCACTGCTCTCATACGGTGGTTACAGCTGTAAAAACAGCAGTTTAGCTGACATTTCCACTACACAATTAACACCATTTCATTTCCACAGGAGTTGGTGGAGACCAAAACAGAGCTAAAAAGAAAGTGAATATTGGGCTTACATTCATCACTTGGACAGAATAACTGCTTCAAGTTGATAGTAACGTTTCTTTGTGTCTGCTCGATGAGTAAATTAGCAACTGTTTGCTAACAAGTTCTTCATATGTCACAGTTGTACTGCTTATAAGTGGTTTAGGTTTAGTTGCTATTGGTAAAAACAGTTTTTAATATGCAGTAAACCACTGTGTAAAATAGGTGTCAACTTATTAAAAATGGTACATGTATAATTTTGGAACTCTATTCTTCAAAGATTCACCAAAGGCAGAAAACCTTGGCTGGTATTTATATCCCCCTCCCCTCGGATCTCAAGACAGGCTCCAATTTCCATTTGTGCCAAAACACTGTGCCGCAGTGGTGTAAACTACTGCAACAGTTACAACACAGACCCACATTCGACAGTGTCTTCTTTGTGGATCTCAGGTCTTTTTGGGGTACAGTTACTGTAGATTAACACCAGACACCTCAATCCTCCCAAATCATTCTGATATGATTCAATAAAGATCAAACCATGTGTTCCACTCATTGCAGTTGATTACATACATGTAGTATTTGTATTTTAATAAGGATTACCTGACCTTACACACCAAAACAAACAGACTGTACTATGTATGTATACTTTTTAATGCTGTCATGACTTACATTGCCTATTGAAAAATAAACATCAGGCTACATCATTATTTTACAGAGAAAAGCTAAAAAAAAAAAAAAATATGTAGCTAATACTGTTTACATATCGTGATAAAACAGATCATTGATGTTCATCTTGTTCTATGCTGATATTGCTGTTAGTGCTGGCTGTGGGCTGCAAAATTGACATTTATACAAAGATGAATCAAATGAACCGCTCCTGAATCAATTTAGTTCTGTCTGAGTTACTGTATGTTAAAAGAATCAGGCTTCTCTCCACTGAGGGACGTGTTTGCACTGTCCTCCCCTGAATATACTGTGTGCTGGTGTACAGTCATTATTGATAGTTTCCTCACGCAAAATCAGGTTAGTCAGACACATTGTTATCTATTACAATGCCTCTATAATCATTGCACCTAATCGGCACTAATTAAAAAAAAAAAATCACTTCTGCTTTTAGTTGCAGCTGTTTTTCTGTATGTCTGACTCTGATTGATGTGCTGGACATAATCTTTACTTAAAGGGATAGTGTGTGTTTTGAAGTGGGGTTGTATGAGGTACTTATCCAAATCCATCCACGCCCCCAGCTTGGGGAAGCAGACAGGAGTTACCGCACCAGAGCAAAGCAATACAGTGCTGTGGACGGAGAGGGCCGAAAAATTTATTTTATCCACCTAAAAGAAAGGCCCACCTAAAGAAATCAATATCCGTTTAAGTGTACGCTATATTTAGAATATTTTGCCGTCTTTATCTTGCTGTCAGACAGCCCTTTCCTTCTCCTTTCCGACAGGGAACAGAACTGAAAGTGAAACTTATCTATGCTCTCTCCAAAGCCAGCAGGCTCAGATGACAAAAACAGTATAGATACGTTTCACTTTCAGTTCAGTTTGCCATATTTAGAAAATGTTCAAAATATCGTGTACACACGGATATCGATGTTTTTGGTGGGCATTTCTTTTACCCGGCGAAAATATATTTTTCTACCGTCCCTGTCCACAGCTCTGTATTTCTTTGCTCCAGCACTGGTGTTTCTGTCTGTTTCTCAATGCTGCCGACCGTCATTTACTGTAAGTAATACATACACCTACTATGGATAAGTACCTCACTTCAAAGCGCCCAAACTATCACTCTAACACAAACAAGCTAACCGATCGAGGCAGCGGTAGACCAGCAACTACCATGTTTTGTGAGGTAAAGTTAAAAAAAATGTTCAATGGAGTCCTTTTGCTTTGGCGAAAGCATAGATAACGGCTTCAGTTCCCCGTCGGAAACATAGACTAAAGCTGTCTCACGGCAAGGTAACTAAATATAGCGTACACTTAAATGGATATTTATTTTTTTAGGTGGGTCTTTCTTTTAGGTGGCTAAAATAAGTTTTATTGCTTTGTTTCCGTGCGGTAACTCCTGTCTGCTTCTCCAAACTGGGGGGCGTGCCGACCATCATCTACTGTAGGTGATACACTGACAATAGTACCTCATACAAACCCACTTCAAAACACCCAAACTATCCTTTAATCTGTTTTATCTGTACTGTCTTATCATTGCACACTAAATATGCATGTTTTGCAGACACCACTGCAAAGACTTACTGGCCCATCTGCCTATTTGCCTCATAATGTTTTCTCTATGCAGTATTACAGCCTTACTGGAGCAAAGCATAAGTTCTACTCACATTAGGCAACATCTGGTCTTAGCTGGTCTGCTCTAATTGTTGTCTATGGGAATACTTCTGAGTTTAATTTTTTTTCCTCATCTCATCAACAATACAATCAATGGTAAGTGAAATGGAAACCATACAGGTATAAAAAAAAGTGCAGGATCACAGCCTTTCTGCCAACTTTGATCAGTATAAATCCACAAATAAAATCAAGAGTCAATGGTTAGGATATTTCATCTATGTAAGTCAGCCTTTAACCCATCAGCCACAGGATGTGTCACAAATTCCTAAGGCATGATCAAACAGTATATGCAGAAAGCATTTCACTGACTTGCGTAGTTGAGGATTCTTCTTTGTGTTGAGGTGCAGTCGGCCAAACCTCGCTATAAACAGACTTTATTCCACATCACGGAAACATGTGTCCTGACCTTTCCACCAAGACCTTTCATTTATTTTCTAATACAGTTCCCCTTGTGAGTTACTCTGTTCTCATAGTCATAGAAAAGGTCAAAGCAAGCACTCATGTCTGATGTCTGCCTGCTGAATTAGCTGTGTCACCTTTAGTTTCACTAGAATCAGACCTCACCACTCTGCCGGGTCTCATTTGATTGTGTTCAGTATTCATGCTGTATTAAGCATAGTGATTGTACCGTATATATGAATATGAATAATACTAAAATGTCTTAATTTAATTCTTACAGAGGGTCTCCCTCCCAGGTTAAGCTGTGAATGAATAAAAGCTTATAAAAATATTAAGACATTTCTATTCTTGCAATGAGTGGGCACCAAAAAAAGTAACTCACTTCTATTAGTGGGTAAAAAAGACATAAAAGAACCGCAGAGATGTGCATCTCTTGTACAAACCCCATTTATCCAGACGTGTCCTTTAATAACCAAAAAAAGAATGAGGGGATGTGATTTTTCCATTAATCAACAACGGCAGAGCAAGCTCATTTGTATTGTTCGGGAGTGAAATTGTGAATTTGGGACATTGTGAAGAAATGACCCCTTTATGCATGAGAACAGCCTCTGAGAGGGGAGGCGGGGGGGTGGGGGCCTGTCAGAGCGATGTTGATCGATGATGCTGCCTCAGATTATGAACACAGAATTAGCACATTAGGACTTGTATGATAAATAGACTAACCACCAGCCAGTCCACCAAATCACCGAAAAGAGCAGCCAGATAATTTGACTGCACTCACGGCTTAAGCTGATTTCAGCAGCGTGACTGTCCACAGTGTCAAGTTAGGCAACACCGAAGCCTGAAGGGGAGGCTTGACCTTACTGCATACAATATTATTCAGGCTGGTGATAGTGGCAACATTTTGCTGCAAAATAATTTCATTTCAATGAAATCGCCACAATTAGTGATTTGAGGGGGCTCAGTAAATTCATGCTAATTTTTAAAGTTCAACTCATCTTGACACCGCTGACAAGTGGAGGAAGCTAGTTTATTAGCTGTTTTGCACCGTTCACTTTTATTTAAAGAGGACCCGTTATGTTCATTTTCAGGTGCAAACTCATATTTGGGGTTTCTACTAGAACATGTTTACATGCTATAATGTTCAAAAATCACTTCACTTTTCTCATACAGCGGTTGTGCTGCGGTACCTCTTTTCACGCTCTTTTTGAACCCCCACACTCCAGCTCCAGAAAAGCCCGGTCTGCTCTGATTGGTCAGCTGGCCCACTCTGTTATGATTGGTCAACCGAACCAAACTCTTCGGACTCTGTTCCAGCTCCGCTCTAACTTGCTTTGTTTGAGGGTGTGCCAAACTGGCCACTAGGCAGGTATTATGCAAATGTCTTACTTGAAGACATCACCATGTTACGGAAGAAAAGGCGGAACTTCAAGCAAGACGTTTCAGGCGGTTCAGGAGCAGTGTTTCTGTGGGGGAGAGTAACTCCCTTTGGCCTGGACTTTGGGGTTTATAACTTTGCAGACTTTTTATAGGCACAAAAAAAACTATATAACACACTAAAGGAAAGCGAAAAAGCACAAAAGCATAATAGGTCCTCTTTAACCCTCATCTGTCTGAATATAAACTTCTCACAAAAGAAGAATGGTTTACAGACAGTTATGTGACAGAAGGCTTTTGAATAAACTGTGTGAACTTATTGTTCCATTAGCAGCCAAACTAACATAGTCAAATGCTACGACAAAGTAGGGAGACCGGAGGAGTTTCAGAGAATAGTTCTTTATGCAAATGAGCCCATCCAGCGGGACACGTCTGACTCATGAAACTTAGACCAAGCTGTCAAACTAGATGATCTAGTTCTAAAATGAAAAAAGATTCAGCAGTGGCATAGTCTATTTCTCGCTTAAATGTTTTCAGAAACAGCAAGCCGTTTGTGTAACAATTTAGTCACAAATTAACAGGCTGTGCATTCACGGTCCAGCCATACAGTATACTCGGTTTTGACCGAGTCTTGTTTATGCAGTTTTCTCTCTTGTAAAACTCTTTATTGAATGAAATGATGTGCTATCCAGGCAGCAATCTGGCAGGGGGAGTAATCAGTCAAGAGTAAATTAGATAAAATAGAGTGGGGAATTTTACTGCTACAGCATTTAAGAGCAGATAAAAAATATACAATACTTATAAAATAATGAGCAAAAAGAGAGAGATCTATTGTGACTATTAACATTTCCCAGCTGGCTAGCGTGTTCGTTGTTAGCTCTGCAGCTACAGTGTTGTGAAGGCCTTTAGGTGATTGACCTGTGGTTCTGTTGTTGTGAGTGAAATGAGCTACTTATCTTAATTCAGCTCGTCCCTGCACAGCTTTGGCCCGGACAGGCTAACAGGTGTTTTCCCTTATTTGCCTGATTCTCCTGACTGTGTGGGTGTGTACTGAACTGGTTTGATTGACGTCTCCCTCGCTGTTTTGTTAGTTTTGTTGCACCTGTTAGGGCGGGACAGCTTGCACCTTTATCTTTCTTATTTTTGCATGGAGTTTGGTGACCTGAAGTAATTCTCTGAATTACTCCACCCAACTGCAACCTGAGCCGAGCAGCACTGGTCTAATCAGCCAGAAGAATTGAAAACACCTGTGTGAGAGTATAAGCAGCCTTTAAGGTCTAATTTAAAAAGTTTTTTTTTTCTTTTTACAGATACAGTTTAGCCTTTAGGGGTGTTTTCCACTCATCAACATTTATTTTGTGCCGTTCTAAAGCTACACAGTGATTAGACTGTGTGTACCACTGCGTGTAGCTGCAGCTATTAACCTCCTCGAGTTAATGAGCCACAACTACTGAAGTTTGTCTTGACATGATGAACCTCAGTACTCAGTCTGATCTATTGTCGTCAGTGTGGCAGCAATAAACTTGGCCGAGACACACAGTGCCTCAAAGCAGAAACTGAAAGGTTTTATGAGAGCAGCTGATACTACTTCAGTGTGCAAAAAGAGGATAATTGGCACCCACATCACACACTAACACAGGCTCAGATAAGACTGGAAATAGGGAACTTTTAAATAGCTGACTGACTCGAGCCATTTGTGGCTTGTTTCTTTAATTAGCGATAAACTGTAGATGTGAATTGATTTGGAGATTCATAACTCTCATTACTGCTACTATTAATAATTGTATTTTTTCCTATGGTGGTGTATAAATGAAACCTTAATAGTGGGTTGGATCATGTGAGTGTGCTGATGTTTTTTGTACACCAACTTTGCCACTTCAGCCAAGCATAAAAACTTTGCGATATTCCAAGAGAGTTTCCACTCAGGTGTTTTTACTCAGGTGTTTTTATGCACAAATTGAAAATGTGCATAAAAACAGGTGGATGGAAATGCACGTACTTTCAGGTTCATGGATTATGTATGTGGGAGGAAACGTGGGACATCCACCGAGAAATGTGGAACTGTGAAAACGGTTTCTCCACTGAGCCACAAAGCAACCTCTCGGTGCTTCACAGCATATAGCATATGCACCAAACGGCCAATACCCGATGAGGTGAAAACTCCCAAAAGCTTGTAAACATCCCATCATCGCCGTTTCAATCAAGGCATTTCAGGCAGTTCAGGAGCAGTGTTCCTGTGGGAAAGAGTAACTCCTTTTGGCCTGGAATTTGCAGACCTTTTACATGCTCAAAAAACTATATAACACACGAAAGGAAAGGGAAAAAGTACAAAAGCATAATAGGCCCTCTTTAACCCTCATCTGTTTGAGTATGAACTTCTCACGAAAGAGGAATGGTTTACAGACAGCTGTGTGAGAATAAATACATCTTTTGAATAAACTGTGTTAACTTATTGTTCTGTTAGCAACCGAGCTAAGGAGTCACAGCCCGACTCAAATGCTGCGACAAAGTAGGGAGGCCGGACGAGTTTCAGAGTAATAAATAAGCATGAACAAACAAAACAAAACAGCCACATCAGCAGTGGAAAAGAAATGGTGCCTTCAAATGAAACTCATGAGCTTGTGTTTACAGCATGGGAAGTCGTGTACACTGCTGCTAAGCAACGGCAATATTAACGTTACTGTCGGTGTCTAGAAGCCACAGAGGCTAACAATTAAGCAAGCTATTAAGTGGGTAACATAATGCAGTAAAGGCAAAGGAATAATGACAGAGGAAAAATTGTGAATATCAACATTTTCCTCAGACTTATTATAAAATTATGAAGAAAAACAATATACGACTAAAATTACAATATAATCACTTATTATGTACCAAAAAATTACAACATCAACAAACACGTCATAACTCCTGAACTCTGAGCTTTTCAATTTACGAGGTCGTGAATACAAGATGAGGGGGGCGTTCATATGGACTCATCTCGTAAACACGGTAAACAGGACCCCATTTGAAGGCACCAATGAATCTGACGATCCTGCAAGATAAACCAAGACCCAGCAGGCAGAGAACACAGAGAAAAAAATTCCAAAAGCTTGTAAACATCTCATCATTTTTTATATGTAAAAATGCTGAGAAGTTATTTTATGCATCTCTGCAGATTAACCTTTTTTAATCTACTGTTTGGTTTTACGGTGCCGTTTATTAAAAGCTGCAAGGAGGCAAATTCCACACTTACAAACATGGCCGTAAAATATTGAATCTGTCTGATGCAGCAGATAACTAATATTCTTCACTCTGTGTTATTTTCCAGCTTTTTATATGAAACTTTTACATCAGCGAGCCCAGTCTGCTTCTCAAAAACTTTTATATTCTTTGCCTCACAATAAGAAAAACCTGCTCTTTTCTATCGGGCCAGCCTGGATTCACCGTATTTTAAATATTTCAGCTGCATATAGCAAACCCTGACCTGTAGTGTAAGTCTGAAGTGTTGTGTCTTCAGTATGTGTGAGTGTGCCAAAACACTGGTACACATAAATAAGAATTAGGTTGTGTGGCCTTTTAGGACTAAAAGGACTGTAGGTGAGAATGTGTTGAGGGTAAGTGCAGACCCCTGGCACCCGGCGAGACCCCGGCTCTGCTCCTTCCCTCCCCTTTAGCTGGCCCCCTTCTCCCTCTGCAGGCACCGAACAAAGAGAGGACCCAAACAATGGATCACTCTGAGAGCTGAATGGCTTTGCGGGTCATGCACTAACCCCCCCCCTCCCTCTTTGACAGAAACACAACCCACACTTGTTCTGCTGAAGAGAGGCTGACCCTCCCGGCAAAGAAATAATGAACGCTGCCTGGGCATTAAACTGATAAAAACTACCGGGACTGGGATCAGTTTGGCAGACAAATCACCTCTAATGGCGTGAGGCTGGAGCCTGTCTTCTGTCCTGTCTCCCCACTCTTCATTACTAGTCTACTGTACACTGTCCAGGCATCCACACAGCAGCCATGTTGAGCCGCTCGGCAGAGTTCATGGCTCAGGACGTGACCTCAAACAGCAGCTGTCCGCTATCTCTCTCCGAGCATTTTGTTTTTATCATTTATTATATTCTTGTTTTGGTTTTCAAGTTTGCTGTAAATGGTGTCGCAAACAAAGAGGCCATCGTGTGCAGCCAACTGAAAGTTATTTGTTAGGCAAATTAACTGATCAACTGCCACAGGAGCTTCTGTTTATAAAAAAAAAAGCTCCGCCTATGAAATCTCTCAAGGTCCAACCCAGAGATTTGCATGTTTCATAGTCAAATTGTTTAAAAATACATTTGCAAATCATCTTCAGCTCTTTATTATACCGCTCCTTCCTGGAGTCGCTCAGGTTATCAATCACATCCCAGAAACATGAAGAATGTATATCTCCACTGCGACTGTCTGAAGCTTCTCCTGCAAATTCACTTGTTTTATGGCTCCAAAAACACGCCCAACCATCTGGTACTGTGAGGTTAAGGAATTATTTTAATGTTATGAATTATGCCAAAATGCAATTAGATCCAGGTCTGTTCATAGTCAGCATAAGGTACGATAAGATAAAACTTAATTATCCCCATGGGGACAATGGGTAAGATCATCATCACTCACTGGTCCCTCCCTCCTCTTCTTCTTCTTCCTCCACTTTAACTTTGTTCCTCCTCAAACCTTATTCCTTCCTTCCTGTCGGCTCTGGATGCCGTGACACTTCTATATGGGGCTCAAACGGTGGTTTTACGGTTCGCCGTCTGTATGGGCAGCTGAGGTCTAGAGGCATGCAAGCTGTTCGGTCTTTCACCTTCGCTCGCGGCCCCTCCCCCAGGTCAGCGGCCATACATTAGATCAAGCTAGGCCTCATGGGGTCGGGGAACCGGTGCCAATCACACCACAATGCAGCATAAAGCAGGGCTGGGCCTCACTGAAGCAATGTCACATATATTTCTATCCTTTATTTCAATCCATGTTTGTTTCTAGTGGCTGTTGTGGCTGTTATTAAATGATTATATCAGATTATCTGTACAATCTGCTTTATACACACTGAAAACCTGTTATTATTTATTGTATTTTTGCTAGCATGTCATTGTGGACGTTATAAACTGTCAGCATACCGGAGCATAAAAAACAGTCTAGATGAATAATTAGTCAATAAAAAGATCCTCTACTTGCATGTTGAAGTGTCCTTGAGCTGGATACTGAACCCTAAGTTGCTCTTTGGGTGCTTTACAGCAGCCCACTGCTCCTAATGCTCAGGATGGGTTGAATGCAGATGTCCAATTATAATGTATGTAATGTATGTGATGATAAAAATAAAAGTTTTTAAATATTTGCTGTCTTTCTTTGTTGACTATAAGAGAAAACCAGTGGTGGAAAGTACAACTTTGAGCTACTTTTACTTGACTTAAAGGTTCTATATACGATATCAAGAGCATTAATAAAGCAGCAAACAATTATTAGCTATGTAAAGATATAGAGGAGTAATGTCTACCTGAGCAGAGAATGAAGTCTCTCTCCCTCTGTGTGTGTTGTAATCCGAGCTTCTCTGTGCTTTATTGACATCGCCGGGCCAGCCACACGTGCTTTTAGTGCATGTTAGTGCATGTGAGCGTGCCCCACTGGCTAGCTCACTGCTCTCATAGGGCGGTTATAGCTGATAACGCCATCCTGACCAACGGTGCCATTAAGGAAGTGTAGCGCCCACCCTCTGGTTCCCCCCCCCCCAGGTAAAAACTGTTAGCTCTGTCAGCAGTGTTGTTATAGTTTTCACTGTTAGCACCGTTAGCTGCGAGCCGCTGGCTCAGCCGTCGCCATGTTGAGAGCCGTGTGGAGGCAATAGAAAAGCTCCCAATCTCGCATTTAGCACCTTTAGATTTTAAGTTTTTTTAATCTATTTCACAGCTACTTGTGACTTTGCAGATTAACATTTTACATACAAAACATATGATCAATTCATAAAACACTGTTTATGTGTAAATGCATCAATGATAATAAACCAATTATGTAATGTAATATAATAATCTGAAAGGGGCCATTACTCTGTCTGGAGTATTTTTTTCTGGAGTATTTTTTATCCTTGGTAAAACTACATAGAGTATATAAGCAAACATAGTGAGTACTTCTTATACCACCGTAGGAAGCAACTTAAGTCAAATTGGGCTCTGAGAAATTGTGATGGGCATTATATCACTATTTCCTGACATTTCAAAGATCAAACAATTAGTCAAGATAATTAATCAGCAGATTAATTGATAATAAAATAATCGTTAGTTTCAGCCATAAAAGATATAGTAACCCTCTAATGCCAACAGGTGTGTGAAGTATAAAGAACAGTACATATGGCCTGTATGTACCTATACCTGCTTGTGCATGCCCTTCAGCCAGCAGCCATACTCTGTGAGGAGATTCTATGGCTCATTTGCCTCTGCTCCTGCACCCTGAGGACTGACTGTGTAAAAGAATCATCCTCAGCTTGAATCTATTATCACCTGATCTTGTACTGTTTCAAGTCTGCCAGGCCCACAGATTGAACGCCTCACGTTTAACCATCTCCCCGCCGCTCTGCTGGATGGCGTCCCATTTCCCCGACTATTACCAAGAGTAAATGTTTTCCTTCGCCCTCTCCAATGAGTAATTTTTGGTGTCGAACTTGTCTCTAACCTTTTCCTACCCCCTTTTGTTTGGCTTTTGTTTGGCAACAGCTGTTATCATGGATTTCTTTTTTTTCCTTTTTTTCTTTTTTTTTTTTTTGGTCAGCTGTGATTGCTCCGGGCAAAACAGGAGCAGATGGTGTTTTGCTATGCATGAATGGAGCGTTAGAGGAGTTGGACTGAATAGGCCAAGTTTTGAATGGTGTCTACACAGCACCTGCCTCTTGTAGCAGCAGGGACATCCTAGTGGCATGATCTGTCTTGGCTTCGCTGCCGTCGTAAAAGGATGAAAGAAAAGAAACAGAGGGGGGAACCTTGTTGGGTACCGTCCATATTTATTGATTTTCCTGCAAGTCGTGGCATAATGTGGTGTACAGTCAGTTTGAGTTAATTGGATGTGACACAGCGTGCACGTGTAATCTATCACTCTGGTCTCCTGGTACACTTTATCAGTTTTGTTGCCATAGAAACATGTTGGCTCTGTAATAGCCTATATTAACAGGCTAAGTAAGTTGCAATAAAAGGCAATTTCAGAGCTGGGATCCTCTGCTGAACACAAAGCCTATAAAATACTGATGAAATAAATGGGTGGCAGTGGGGGGGTGGGGAGGGAAGCAAGCTGGATTGTACATAAACCAACCAAGTCCAAATAAAAAGAGACTGCTATATCGTTTCCATACAATGCAGGGACATCTGTCAACCTCTGGGGCATGATGATCTGTCACAATAAAGAAAGCTCTCTCAAATCACTGACAGCTTGCTGTGCATTTCTTTAGAGCGGACTGTATAAATGCTCCAGATGCATTTGGTCTGCAAAATACTGACAACGCAACAATAACATTGTGAGTGAACCATAATACTATGAAACAAACCAGATCCTCATATGCTCACTGCTGTTATTGTTATGGTGACAACTGCTTCAAATAAACAGTTTTTCTTTGGGCTTTAGATGTTTATTCCACGACCTTTATGACGTTGACAGCGGGGGGATGGTGACGGTTAGCTTATCTGAACTCATTCATACACTCAAATATGTATGAAAGGCAATGTCATTAGCTTGAAAAATCCCATTATTTGAGTTTGTGTTTGCAATATCTAATGAGTCTTGAGGCATTTCAAAACAATCATAAGGCAGGTAGTTTCATCTCAAGGACTTTCTTTGCTCACATCAAATCTACAGCAGTTTTTCTTCCTTCATTGCAAAATTCAGATGTGGCGCTTTAACAGCAGATCCATGTCAATCCTCTGATTACGATTACATACTGTTAATCATTTACAGGAAATAGGCTTATTTACATCTGCACCACTGCCCCTGGCAATGTTAAACGTATGACCGCAGCATCAATACTCGCAGTATATATAGTTTTCTGCATATTAGAACGGTTGTATCAGAGAGTTGTGGTAGTATAGCGGCGCGCGGGCTGACACAGGTCATAAGACGGGCAGATCAGACTCACCATAACAGAACACTACAAAAGAGGGGGCTAAGCCTTAATGGCTGAATCACTGCGTCACCAAGGCAACGTCGCTGAGCAGAAATTCAAGGGTGGAAAACGTGTGCATGTGTGAGTTTGCATGTTGCATGTGCACACGTGGCTGTGAGAGATGAAAAAGATGGAGAGGGAACAAAAGAGTACACATTATTTGTGCAATAGCAGAATAGAACATTTGTATTTATTGTTGGTATTTTTTTTTTCCAGATAATTCATTAAAATGAGCACTTTTTTATTTAATTAGAATTAATGTGATAAAGCAACTCACCAAATGAATGGTGAATAGAATTAAATTCAAAGATTTCTATCAGAAAGGTTGTGCGAGGGTATCATAATATTTATACTAGCACCCCTCCCCCCATCACCCTGAATTTACCATTAACTCTGCTGGGAGGCATCGTCTACGGCGCTCCTTTAGTCTGGCAGGTCAAAAGTTCTCTAAACAAACGTTACCATTGGTCAAAGATGTCAACAGTCCAGCCAGCCAGCAGAGCAGCCGACAGCCCCCCAAACAAAGTTCACTATTCATCTCAGAGGTCAATAGTTCTCTTCACAAAGCTCATCATCGCAAGGTCAAGAATTCCTTAAACGGAGTCATCCATTTGACTGGAGGCCTCCCCGTAAACGAGGACTGGCATTGGACTTGTAAGGGTCATCTGCACTTCCCCGGACCAGGTCTCATCAGAAAAAAAAGGCCTGTTTAAAGAGACAAAGTTTAGCATTAGAGCAGAGTGGCAGATCCTATATCTGCGACCAGACTGCGAGATTGGCTGCAGCGTGGGTCTGACGGTCAGATGGTCAGTGTCAGCAGGGCTTTTGTTGCGCTCACATTGTATCTGTGCGCTGAACGGGAAAACAACAAAAGGGCCAAATAAATCATTAAAATACAGAATCCCTCAGCTTCCACATCTGACTCCTTAGTCATCGTCGGCACAGTGCCGAGCGGCTGACCTCGGTGGGGAGGAGGAGGACAATTAGGTCACCTTGTGATTACGTTAACTCAAATGACAAATTAATGTCATAGTGCCCTTCATCAGCGTTAGTTAATGATGAGGACAGAAAGACAGAGGAGCATTCATGCTTCTATGATCATATCATTTTGCACTCTGAAAAAAATGTACTTATCCTGCAGATACAACAGACAGCATTTATTTATTCACCTATTCAAATTACACCAATCCCCATAATAGGAGGAGCAGTGTATTATCCTTGTAAATTACGTGTGTGTGTGTATAGCAGTGTTTTGAAAATATCTGTAACCTTTTTATTGCCGAGTCCCATAACTCCAACCCTGGCTGTGAGATATTTGTACACACAGTGACCGCAGTACTGAGGGGTTATGGAATAACAAGGAGCTCCATGCATTATTAATGGGCTCGGCTGTGAATCTGTTCAGAATAATAACGGCGATTTCCCAGAGCCTCATTACTGTGTGTTTTTAAAGCATGTGTTTGGTATCCATAGACACCCCGCTCTCACATTCTCCTCTTCTTCCCCCCGCGTTGAGATTCAGGTCATGCGCGGCACTTGCTGTTTTTAATTTTCATTTCATCATAAGCACTTTAAGACTGTTGCCAGCGCTTATTTGCAGTTTTCCTGCAGACCTCTTCACTCGCGCTCCTGACAGGACAGATGCTGTAATTAATCACAGCAGAGAAATGGGCATCGTTTCCATACCGAGATGAAGAGCCAATCACCGCAGCAGCAGCAGCGGCGACGGCAGAGCCCAAATTACAAATGCTTTTCCTAAAACCAACTAATTGAAAACAAACCAAAAATTTGGAAAATTCTATCAAGCCGCTATCACAGAAGCACAGGAGCAGATTCTCTCTCTCTCTCCTAATTTGTAACTAACGTTAACCCATGTCTAAAATGTCTCAGCTGCCTTTTGGAATAAAAAGGCCCTTCTCTGGGCCAGTGGATTCACAGCCCATTGTGAAGATATGATAATTATTGTTTGCCTGCCTTCCCTCCCCCCCGCTCGCCATTTTATTCAAGGGAGCTCAGCAAACCCCCGGGGACGTCTTGGAAATGAAGCGATTTTGAAGGGAGTAAGAAAGAGGCAGAATCCAATGCACTGGTGTGTGAGAAGGGGACTGTTATTGAGACAAGTACCAGTTACATGCTGACCTTGTCCAGTATCAACACTGTTTTTTTACACACAGTTACAATGGACTTCCATTCAAATCACTGAGAAACAGCACACACTATAATAACGCCAACATGAATGCTCGGATACCCCTTCCTCTCTTATAGAATTACTCCATAGAAAACATACAAATTTATTTATTTTTCTAATATCTCATAAAGAACTAAGTGCTGTGGATATTTGTTTTCAATAGCTAACAAGGAGACGGGAAGAAATATCTCATAGAAATTATGGCTAATAAAGCTTTCGAAATAAACCGATTCCTCCAAATAAATATTTGTGATTGATAGTTTAATTTTGAACAGAGACACAAAGAAATATATAATACTTCATACAAAATTATGGCTACTATCATATTAGTGATGGAATGTCTCTGGTTTCGTCTTCATGGCCGAGCAAAAACTCAAAACATTAAATTACTTTTCCTATTGTGAGCTGGAAACAACCTTTCAAGAGCTCCATACCGATATGCATTTATTCTATGGACAGTTTTCAAAAGCAATTGGTTTGTAAGCAAAAATACAAACAAAATGAATCGCTGCTATTGGAACTCATAAAAAAGTATAAAAGAGCAGAAATGCACTATGTGATATAGCAATCCACAGGTCGTTTAACAATGTTTTAATTAAAGCCTCACATATTAAAACTTTACAACAGGTGATATGAAAAATGTACAACATTTTCAGTTTTTTTTTCCCCAGGGACTTCTGTACAGCTGGCAAAAATACCTCCGATGCCTTTTTCAGTTGGCTTTGGCAGTGCAAGAAACTGGCTCTGCTAGTTTTCTTTTTTTAAAAACGATGACGTATCAAGGAGCAGAGTAAAAATACATCAATCCCCAAACCATCTGCCTTGATGCGGACATTTGTATTTCCCATAAAATATCCCCTTTGTTACAGAAAATAAAAGCATAATTTAATTGTTAAACATCTGGAGTAAAAACAAATAGATTAAAGATGTTTTTTTTGTGGGGGGGGTGCCAGTTACACGCTTTTGGGCAAATCATGTGGAGGGTAGATTACTGGATACGGGAGGTCTCTCCCCACTCTACAAAACATGTACAGCAGATTACAGCTACAGTTGGATGATGTGATGAAATAAATGATTTATGGCAGTTTCTGTCTCAGTCTGTTCAGGCGTTCATCCAGAGATCTGCATCCCTGAACTGTTTATTTTCAGCTCCCCTTATTCCTCAAGACATTGTCTGCATTTGTGACATGATTTAAATGTGTTCAAATATCACCCAGGCGTGTGATGATTTGATCAAGCCATTTTCCTCCGCGCCATTGTTGAACAGTCACATCTGCAAGAGCGATGGGTGAAAGGTTGGAGTAAAGAAAGTCTCGCTATATACTGGCCAGTGTGGGAACAAAGACTGATGTGTGGGTTTACTGGTTTCCAGCAAGGATCCTGTGAGTCACTCAGTCCAGGTGAGATCTGATAGAAATCCTTTTTGCATTCAAAATGTCCTTCTGCTGTGCCGAAACTGACGACTCTGGCCTCATAAATAAAGCTTTATTGTTAAATAAAACAGCGAAAGACACACGTCTTTCAACGTATTGTGTGCCCAGTCAGTTTAAATTGACAACTGAAAAGACCTCACAAACAAACAAATAAACAATCGCTGGGCGCTCGCCCTAACAGGCTTCTGTCACAGCTCGGGCCTATTTTATAGACAAAAAACCCAATGTTTACCCCCCTGTACACGCGTGTGCATATCCGTCTATAACAATGGACAAGTTCTTTGTATAACATTCTAAATCTTACACACTTCTTAAGTGCAACTTAGAAAAGCAACGTGGAATGATGCTTTTATTCTATTCCTGTTCTTTGAGATAGGATTTCCATTTGGCTCAGTAAATGCTGACTTGGGACAGGACCTGGGCATGGGCCTGGATTTGGGAGGGGTGTGGTTGCTGCTGTGGGGCCGGCTGGGGGCTGCCGAGCGATGCAGAGCCTCCCACTGAATGGGGCGTACCAGGAGAGTGCTGGGGTGGGGAACACTGGGACTGGTGCTGCTGCTGCTGGAGATGTTGAATCTGCTGCTGATGCAGCTGATGTTGTATCTGCATGTGTTGCAGCTGCATCTGCTGCTGCTGCTGCTGTTGCTGCTGCTGCTGCTGCTGCTGTTGCTGCTGCTGCTGCTGTTGTTGGTGTTGCTGCTGTTGGTGTTGCTGCTGTTGGTGTTGCTGCTGTTGGTGCTGCTGCTGTTGGTGTTGCTGCTGCTGCTGCTGCTGCATGTGGTGCTGCTGCAGCTGTTGCTGGAGGTGGTGCTGGAAATGCTGATGCTGCATCTGCTGCTGGATCTGCTGGTGATGCATCTGCTGCTGCTGCATCTGATGGTGCTGGAGGTGCTGCTGCATCTGCTGCTGCTGCATCTGCTGCTGCATCGCATGCTGCTGCGGCTGCATCGGCGGGCTCATCTGAGACACCGCTGTGGACTGGGCGCCCGCCACCATGCCCCCTCCGGCACCCATCTGGCCGAGCAGCTGCGGCGGCATCCCGGAGGACATGTTCTGGTGGGAGACTGTGACCGAGGTCACAATCTGATTGCCCCCTAGTCTCATCTGCAGGGGTTTTGGGGCAATGGCCCGTGGTATGCCTTGTTGTTGGAGGGCCATGGAAGCTGCTGACATAGAGGGGTGCTGGTTGAGGGGTGAAGGCATCACCAGGCCAGGGGACAGGCTGGTGGAGGCCAGGGTCTGCTGTACTGAGCGGATAGTCTGGGCCTCCGCTGATTCTGCTGCAGCCTGGATGGGGGAAAAATATCCAAACTTATCTACAAAGCCACAGTTTTCCCTTCTGAAGAACACCATTTCCTCTATCTATAGGTATACTAGGTATTGTTTCATCAAATTGCTTCAGTTGCTTTTCTCATTACCAAAGAGTTTTCTACTACTTCACAGTGTACAATGTAATACAAGGAATTTTGAGAGATTTAATTAACTTTTCTGTTAAAGTCACACATTGTTCAGGTGAAAGGAAGGAACAGTTTCTCACCTTGGAAACCAGGCTGGCACGGTATGCTGCAAGGGCTTTTAAATATTCTTTCTTGGCAGCTTCTGTTTTGCTTTTGTAAACCTGCGATGACACAAAGGTACGTGTTAATCGACAAATAAAGTGTCTTATTATTAGAGATGATTACTATTACAATATACTCTAGAGTACATTACACAGATCACATACTGTATATATATCGGTTTCTGTGATGATGTATGAATAATTAAACTTTGTAGTACCTGCTTCTGCTCCTCTCCCAGACCGTCCCACATGGAGGCCACAATCTTGGACACCTCTCCAAAGGTGGCGTTGGGATTCTGACCCTTAATAGCGGCCTGGGTGTCTCTGAAGAACAGGGCATAAGCCGACACCGGCTTCTGAGGCTCATTGGGATCCTTCTTCTTCTTCTTCTTAGGAGTCTTGGGCTTCTTTGCGGGATCTATGGGGGCTGGTCGCTTCTCTCCAATGACCTGCAATGATTGAGATAAAGACAATTTAAAAAAAAAACTCTTTTACATCAGCGGTTAATTCCCTACAATTGAGTTCTGCAGGAATGAGTCTTAAAACCCGGAAATGAGTAAGCATTTAGCACTTCTGGTTCCCTCGTCTCGAAGTCAATGGATTTTTTGAATGAGTTTTTAGCGAGATGCCTGAAATAAGGTCTGTGGTTAACACAAGCTTACAAGATTTTAACGCTTATATTGTACAACACAAAATACATCAGTAGATATCCCACTTGTGAAAAAGCCGGTTGCTAACAAGTGGCTAAAAGAGACCACTAAACATCATCATATCGAACACAAGTCTGCCTTTAGAAAGTGGTGCTCATCTGTGGAGATTATCTTGCTGAACAAAACGTGTAAGTATCATAAATGTGTGTTTGCCACGGAGCTTATTTTCTGCCATAATCCAAAACCCAATGGAAAAATCCCATTGGCTTTTTGTCGAGGGAATCAGTGCGATGCTACTTCCTGGTTGGCGTACAAAAATACGTCATCCCTGGAGCACTCTATTACCATTTAATAGAGTAATCCAAATGATTTCTAGCTTTGCTCACCCTGTTGCTTTCGTCCTGGTCGTCTTCGTTGATGGAGCTGGAGGGAGACGGCGTGGCGGACTTGCTGGCGGGCGGTGACGGGGAAGTGTGGACGATGTTGGGTCCCGCCATGTTTAGGCTCAGCTGCGCGTTGAGCTGGGATTGGTTGATGGTGGTCAGCTGATTCCGTGACAACATCCCATTGGGGCTGTTCATGCTGATGATGGACTTCATCACCATGGCCGGGTTGGGCTGGTACTGGCGAAGATGGCCTGGTCCAACGTTCTGTAAAGGAATTGATACAAAAGCAAAGGGGTTAAGACAATAATAACCAAATGTAATATTTGATTGATCCCTTTCCCTCTGCTTTCATACTGCTCTTGGTTGTTTTGGCTGCAAAGACTCATTTCTCCAGCCCAAAGATATCTCTGTATGACACTCCGCTGCCCAGTGCACAAAGCTCATGAAGCGGTATCTCCGTCCCAGAGAGGAAATCGGGTCATTGGATTCTGCGGATTGTTATGTGGCAGATCACATGTCACCATGTCCCGCGTCTTAAATGTCTCTATTACAGGCCATGATAAATTATCTCGACACCCGAGGAGCCAACTTTATAAGCCAGTAATAGATGGCTGCACAGCTCAGTTGATTCATTTAAAAACTCTATTGTATGGAAATCTGTGACACAGCTTTTGACTGCCCGGTCCCTGGAGGGGAACAGTGGACTCAGTTCTCCGGCTCTGTGGTACATAACTTCAAATGCCACAATAAAATCGAGTAGCAGTTTGTATGCATGCACCTACATGTCTACAAAGTTTAGTTGGAGGCGGCCCACGAGCCTCTATGCTTAAGTGCAACGCTACTTTAAAGTTATAACTCTGTGAAAGAGGCACCTTTCATAGATAATTTTTGACTGCCAGAGTGGAAAAAAATACTTCTATATAATCAACTCCATAAATGAACTGGCTGAAGGTATGAAGCTTAAGGGTTTTGGAAAGCTCCCCCTCCCTTCCTACCATCCAGGGCACAATGTAATAACATTTTCAAAATCTCTTTCACTTTTTTCTTTTTTTAAATGTTCAGTTGTTGAAAAGAGTCTACGAGAAGGTGCATGCAACATGTTTGCATTGATTGTGGCGAAGATGAAATTACAAGGACTGCCAGCTTCCCCAGAGGGAAGACTGATCAGAGAGCCAGCGGAGCTGACATGGAACAGAGGAGGGGACGTGGAACACAACAGAAAAGGTGATTTGTTCTCCCTGGGTACATCCATCTGGTATTCAGCAGCGCAAACTCAATCTCTCCCAACATCAACACATCATAAACCCACACACCTGGCTTTATTGAAAGAACCTTATGAATGCCCCGTCTTCAAAAACAATATTGTAACACCATTTCAGACAGAAACATATTGGATCTACAATCCATTTCTTTCTCATATACGCCGTGTCTACTGCTTATCATAAATACAATCTATGAAGTGAGAGCGGATTTATATTTACATGTGCGAGGACGATTTTGCAAAAGGTGAGGCGGAGGTGGGGGGGAGAAATTGAAGACATATTGTTGTGATGCTTCAAATATGGAAGCTTTCAGTCTTCTCGCAAATAAAAGCTGCAATAAACAAGCCTGTGACCAAACGGCTGTGATTTACATATCTGCAACCCGCCATGTTCCGCGTGCTATTGTCATCTTCATTACTGAGAACACGATGGCTCGCAGTTTGCTCTCTGCTCGCTGCGAACATCAAAGACGCACACACTGAGCTCATTAGTCGTGGCCATCTGTATAATAACACTTTTGCCCCAATCCCAATGATGCAGTTTTGACTCTTCTGCCATTTGTTTAAAATATGGTTTCTTCTCCTGAATGGCCTTTGGATGTTGTGTATTTTTAAAAACAAATATGCACTGATGACCATAGTTAAACACTAAATCATATCACATTCAGCCTGCTAAATGGCTTATTTTATCGCATAGAATATTGTAGCAATAACTGGAGTAGCAGCAAATGGGCTTTTCACTCTATCCAATCTGTTTTCATACAGCGTTCGTAGCTATACCTACGAAAAGTAATGCACTGTAATTCAATATAAGCATACAAAATCAATTTGTATGTAATCCACGTAATTGTGAACAAGGAAGTATAAAAGTTACAAACGCTGCATAGGGAAGTGGTCAGGGTGGATGGGTGGGTCAAAAAACACCGGACTTTCGCCCAGGAGACCGGTGTTTGTACCCCGTGTGAAACCAGAAGTCAACGTTGATTTATTAGTCACGTAACTTCTGTATTTAAGTTACGCCACTTTCAGAGTTATTTTAACCCAAATCACGATCTTTTCCTAAACCTAACTAAGTAGTTTTGTTGCCTAAACCTAAACCTGACCAAGCTGATCTTTTCCTAAACCTAAGTAGTTTTGTTGCCTAAAGCTAACCAAGTTGTTTTATTTCATCCTTACTGATAATCCAGGATTCATAGAACCGTAGTTACATACGTAACTTTCGTTTTGTTGCCTAAACCTAACTAAGTAGTTTTGTTGCCTAAACCTATCCGAGTTGATCTTTTCTTAAACCTAACTTAGTTTTATTTTGAAAAGACTGGTACGGAGATTGACACATGCATCATATGTTGCTGGACATTCGTAGGAAAACGCATGAAAAATTAGGTAAAACTTTTCGTAAGAAATCATACGAAACCTTGTATAAGAATACTTTGCACTTTTTTAAAAAAACAAAAAAACATTTGATTAAAGACAATATCATATACAATAATGGTCATAAAAGAGCTTGAGAAAAGACCAAAATACAAGGTGTCCAATAAATTTGAATTCAATCATTGAGAAA
Source organism: Sebastes fasciatus (assembly GCF_043250625.1). Classification (NCBI taxonomy): domain Eukaryota; kingdom Metazoa; phylum Chordata; class Actinopteri; order Perciformes; family Sebastidae; genus Sebastes; species Sebastes fasciatus. The sequence continues at coordinate 12,753,425 of NC_133796.1, forward strand.
ACACAAAGGATATGTTGCTCTATGTAACAAAAGAACGATGACGGTTACGTCAGAGAAGCGCCAGCATCAGCAAGAAAAGATAACAGCTAATAACAGTGAAAGAAATCACCTTGAGTAACAGTTGCCTTGATTGTGAATATGAATCTGGTACTAGGATGGTTATTTATGTCCCTCTACTTCCTCATTTGCATTTTGATTGCAGTATTGTCAGCAGTCGCAGCAGACATCTAACTGGATATTTTGATAGTCATCGTAAATCTGCAAATAAGTCCTTATCTTGAGTACACAGTGGCCAGATGTGCCCTCCTTAGTCAGGTCTGTGTGTGTGTTTGTGTGTGTGTGTGTGTGTGTGTGTGTGTGTGTGTGTGTGTAGGTGTGTGTTTGCACGGTCAAACACTAACAAGCTGAAATCTACTCCCAAATCAATAAATGTAAATTCATTTTGTAATATTCCCCATTGTGTTAGCCGACAACAACATAATGCTGTCAACAATATGCTGCAAAAAAGAAGAAAAATAGCTACATTATTGTTGGCCTCAGCCACACTTAACACAGCAAACACTCCACACAGAGCCACATGAAGCGTTCGGAAGACTAGCAGATGAGAAAAAAACCCACTATTGACAATGTGTGAAACCCTTTCCACAATAAATGCAGGCCAATAAACACACAGCAGCTGGACACAAAATGAAACATTAGGCATTCACCGAGTGATAAAAATCTCAACACTGATGTCAACGAAAGCAGGCTCCGCTCCAGTCTGCTCTGTAAGATATTAGAAATCAGAATTTGGGGCGAATTTATGAACAGTGGCACCATGTACTGAGCTGTAACAGGCTGAAAAGAATGTTAACAAGTTCAATTTCCATTCAATCAATGCCAGAGCTCTTGGAAATGTTCCATGGCAGGAGAGGGGTAAAATCATCTATATGGTAATTATAAGGATGAATCCCCCAGTAACTTTCGCCAGCATGAAAGGTCAGTCCTATTAAAGATAGTTTATCAGTGCTCTGCACATATTCCTTTACTCGCCTTCTAAACGGGTACACCATTTTATTTTTTTCCTTCCATTTTCAGCAACCTGCTGAAAGTCTGTGCTTAAGCCAAATGAGAAAAATGGAATTTTGAATGCCGGTAAAGGCTATAATAGCATGAAGATAAATTGTTTTTCTTTCCCCTGCCCTGTCTCAGTCAAACACACTTCTCTCTCTTTCTCTCTCTCTCTCTCTGTGGTGTGCAAACTCAGTCCATCTATCTCCCCAACCTCTAACCCCCACTTAAAAACAAATCTCTCTCTGTCTCCCCCCCGCCCCGTCAGACTGCGAGGCCACTAGGCTCCCTCCCCTCGGTCCGGAACAGCCACTGACCCGTACCCCCTTTCCGCCATTCCTCCTGATGCATTATGGGTATTTAAAACTTGTCCAACACTGACATCATTTCATTTTGAGAGCTGCCTGAGAAAAGTAAATTACAGAATCAATCATGCAGAAGGTCAAGCTGAGACTTCATTACAAGTATTGCATGCCTGCATGAATATCTTTCATTTCTGACTGACCCAATATGTCACAATAGCTGTCTGTCGAGGGAGAAAAGAAAAAAGAAACGGAGCGAGAGAGAGAGAGAGAGAGAGAGAGAGAGAGAGAGAGAGAGAGAGAGAGAGAGAGAGAGAGAGAGAGAGAGAGAGGAAAAAAAAAATCCACTCTCTTAAATTGATGTACAACTCATGTCAGTGCTTCTTGGCTTGGAAGGGAGATAAGAGGGAAGTGTAGAAAAACATGCTTTCTGCAACAGTGCTCACATGTTCCATTTGATTCAGGATATAGTGGTTTTTGACCAGTCTAAACCCAGGGTATTATACTCGCTGGCAATCTACACAACATCAAGGCATATCAAATCATGTGAACAACAAATCTCTTTTTTTCAGCCTCGCTTTCATGCGGTCCAAACAGACATTAGCATATATTTGCTGCTGTAAAGCTAATGACGTGTGAACGAGCTAGTTGGTAATGAAACATACAGTATATAATGCATCACCACATAGTGGGTAAATGTAATAAGACAGCAGGGCTCACATCTCCTAAATATTGATTTTCAACAACTAGTTACTGTAGGTTTCGAATCCAATCGCGGAGGATATTTCAGTACATGCCTACATGTGTCGAAAAAAGTGTGGTGGAGGCACCAGGTGTTTTTTGAAATGGAACCCAGAGACCCTTGCTGTGCAGCGGGGAGAAAAATCGAGAAGAAATTGTGAATAAAGCAACACTGGCAGCTCTAACTCCAGTACTATTTGGCACTATTGAGATTCAATCACAAATCAGGAGGACACATGCTGGGAGACAAAAATGAGAGTCAGAAGCTTGTTAGGAGAGCAGATTAAATAAATAATGACTTCAGATTCATGGCTTGCCAGGCACATTGCAGCTGAGAAAATGTATTTCTCTTTGTAGAAGCCCCGGCATCTGTGGCCAATTTGGAAAGACATACGCCAAACATTATGGGGATGGAATTAGCAGCAACACTTGGCAATGCAATGACATGGAAGAAGCCTTTTTTAAAATAGCCCAGGTATATTCACTGGTTGGGTTTCTCATTAAGTTCTGATAAGAGACAGGCGTCCGCACAAGCTAAATATTCTCCACCGGTATAGAGGAAGAAAAACCAAAGACAAGTGTTTAGGAAATATGAGCGGCGGTGGCTTGATGAAAAATGTAATTGCAATAGTGCACGGTTTATTTGTTTGCCCCCGCAGCCATAACAAATACCACAGAATGTAATCATGTATATAAGGTTGTCATTCCTTTATCAGTGCGCTGACAAAATGACAAAACACCCCTCTTAGGGCCTTCGTAAATCATTGTCTCTTGTATATAGAAAGCACTGCGAACAGTGTTGTTACTTATCTCATTTAAAAAGTTGCGTTCTCTTTTCGAGGCGAAGATAACGCCATAGATGAATAGAATTTCTAAAGGCATTGTCACGAGACTTTTGGGGATCAATCCCATTTACGGGGAAAAATGAAGGGCCACCACGAGCCTTCCCGCGGTACAATGTGCGATGACTGATAACAAAGTGAGTAGTGTTGCCGACGACAAAGCCACGAGGCAAAGGAGCAGAAACCCACATTCTCCTCCCTGGTTTTTTAATAGAGTCTCGGCACAATCAGAGACATGAGCCATGCAAATGGTGTTAAAGAGGAATAATGTTTGAGAATCAAATCTAATCCTCCAGCAAGTCGTGAGAACAGTCAGGAATGTAATTGTGTCAAGGTTCCGTTTCTTCCAGATGTAGAAAGCTTAACTGACCATGAAATGAAAATTCTTTAGGCAAAAGCCTTCTGGGGCTCACTTACTGTATGCGGCGGAGATATTTTAAAAGCCGCAATTATTTTACATGCCAGAAGCATGGAAGCAGGGAAAAGAGCTGTAAAAATGTTATAGCCTCTTCCCATATGGAATGTAAATAAATATCTCTAATATCAGCGTGATTCAACAAATGTGTTGGAGAGAAAGGAGGTGGGGTTGGCAGGAGGGGGGGTCTAAAACACATTTCATTTATTCACACAGTTATAATGATCATGGCACCTCTTCTCAATGTGTTTTGTGCTTCACAAAGCAAATTCAGCATCAACATCATCATCTCTCCGCTCATGCCTTTGTCCTTTTCATTTCTGTTTCTCCTATAAATGAATCTTCCATTTTTATAATAGGTCCGTAAGACAACTAGTCAGCCAGTGACATTTCCATTTTTCCTCCTCAATGCTTCTATGATTGTGGCATTTTGAAAATGCCTTTCCACCGCGAGACAACAATCTCACAATCTATATAGCACATAGCAACATAAAGAGAGTGATTATTTCATCTGCTGCTCCATGTTTGACCGTCCGTATCAGAGGATTAAGCTAAAAGTAGGTTCATAAAGTCCTTTCTTTGAGGTTAATTCTCTACAACGCAAAGACAAAGCTGACCTTAAACTCCAAACAAAAGCGATGTGTCTTTTCTGAAGACCTCGTGCGACATTGGACAGAAGCATGCATCAGCATTTACAACAGGGAAAAAAAGGGGCTTCTCGAGGCAACATGAATTAAATATGAGCATGTGAAACTGTGGCACTTTTGGGTCCCATTTTCACTGTCCTCCTGGGACCGACTACGCTTTGTACTTTAACACCTGTGATCTATTCACATCTGCTCACCTTACAGAGGTGGATCACCCACAAAAAAAAAAAAATCCTCACAGTAAGTAACATAATATCATGACATTTACTCAATGTGATCATATACCTCCTGCGTTGTAAACAAGGCCAGATGCTGCGCCAGATGCACTGACAACAGGAGGCGTACAAAAAATTGTGAAGGTGACATTACGGTTCAGTAAAAAGGGCTCATTTAAGGACTGTATGCTTCTGATATCAGGAATGTCCACTTATAAATCAAATCTTTTAGTTTGGATGCACCATCAAAAAGCACATCTGGAGCTGCAGCTACCAGTAGGACACATACTGGAGCAGTCGCTACTGCAGGATTTCTGTGTGTTGACAGATGAGGATAACATTTCTCTAGTCTCCGAAAATAAATAGACTTCTTGGTGTATATGCATAGCGGCGCTCACCACAGGTTGGCCGTTGTTGACAGACACCCCTTCCTGGTCCATCATGTTGCGTGAGATGGTAATAGAGGGCAGATCCAGGCTCTGAGGGGGGAACTGGGGGATTAAGAGACCCCTGTGAGGAACCGGGGGCTCCGGCATCGTTGGGAAAGGTGAGTCCACTTCCGATAGACCCAGACCGGACTCCGTCTCAGGTGGAGGCGTGATGGGAGGGATTTCAAACTCCTCGTCTCCCAAACTGGGTGTGTGAAAAGTCTGCAGGAGAAGAGGAAAAATACAAAATCATGAAATCCAACAACTCAAAACAGCCAGGAAGCATTCGCTGAGGTGGGCCTTACCTAACATGCCGGAAAGGAAACCTTCAGGGATTAAATCAGACAACTTTGTTTAAGAGAGGGAGTGTTTTGGTGGAGTGGTAATACACTTGTCTGTAAGTGCACTAAGATGTAACATTTCCTAAACCTATTAAAGTCCACTTTGAGGAAAAAAAGAAGGGAAAAGGACGAGCCGCGAAGGAAGACGTCAAAAGCAAAAAAATATCAAGCGGCAATCACGAGAGAGAGAGAGAGAGAGAGAGAGAGGATCCATGATAAAAGCCCTTAATCTTAAGGATGGAAGATGTTGGGTTGAAGTGCAGTGAAAATACACGTCACAGGGAGATGGGTTTAAAGAACATTTTCAAAGATTATTACGCTTGGCCAGAAGTGTTTCTTTTTGTTCCCCTCGCCTGCACCCTTAAATCTGCTCATCAAACAGCCTAATCCTTCTGCCTTTCGAATTAAAGCTTTTGGTCACACTTAATTTGCTTATGTGCCTTCTTGGAGATGGGACTGTTCACCTACTTGGGTCTTGTTTTCATCTGCGCATTGCATTAAAGCTTCTCTCTGGAAAGCCAATATATTTCACATCCCCGCAATGACCACACTGCAGGTCCGCATATGCAGCTGAACACGGGGCCAAACGGCATGTTATCCATCTGCTGACATGATTTCAACTGCTACCACTTTGCACACTGCTGCTCGCATCAAAAAGCTACGAGGGAACACAAAACTAAGTGCTTCGAGTTGATCTCAAACACTACTTTCTTGGCCTCTGCGGTACTGTTTAAGACCCGTCTCCAGCAACCTCATCAAATATTTGAAATGTGTCGTACAATCCTGGCATGAAAATAATTGGCTCAGAGGCCAAAAAACTGTGAGTAAATAGTGCATTTATACCAATTTCAACAGGTACCGTTGAGTCTACCACATTCACCTTTCCACACACCTGCATTTAATTTTCGACGGGATCGTGAGTCCTGGAGATGATCATGCCTCGCTTTCTCAGATAAACCCTGTTTTCTTTGAAAGGGGAGCTGGTTTGTCTCACTCTCTGTTGGCTCACTCTTAACAAAATGTGACAACATTACAGCATATGTAAAGCAGCATCGCATGGCTTGTCAGATAGGAACCAAACTCCTATTACAACAGAGGTGAAGTTCTACTAACCTCAAACCTATAAACCTGATATAAAGAGTTGCATGAGCTGCCAGCAGAGCTCACTATACGGTCGAAGCTAACCAGGCATGTCTTCCCTGTCTTCCTCGGCTCTGTCTTTCTGTCTCCGGTAGGGGATGGAATAACAGAAGGGAGACAACGGAGGGAATATGCCAACAAAGCCCTTGATTAGAGGAGTATTAATGTTCCCCTTGTTTGCTTTAGCACACAGACACTTGAAACTAATTCATTGCCTACTCAGGGCAGCTGTCTTGACAAGCACTGATGAATTCCAGTAGCGGAGGCAGCAAATAGAGTTCCTTCCTTTTCTTTCTCTCTTTCCTGCTCCCGACCACTGTTTCACTTTCCAGTGCTTGTTTCACGGCGAGAGAATCAGTTCTCCTTTCAAAAGGAGCTGAGGTCATATTCATCACAGCCCTGGCCTCTGGCTCGACAGAGCGCAGAATAAATCACGAGCACCTTCGGTAGGAACCATTTGCTCGGAGTCCTCTGCCGTCATATTATGCTTCAAAAAACCTCCAGAACTTAGATCACAATAGTGCCTGTCCAGCAGCGTGTGAATCAAAATGCAGAGTGTTTATAAAAAGTATAAAACAAAAACTGTCACGAGTCACGGACAAAAAGTTCCAGTGGCACGTGGGAAGTCAGTGATCGTTCATCATCGCGGTCTTCATTCATCTTTTTCAAATGTCCCCGCAGAGTAGGGTCAACCTCCACACCAGCCTTGACATCTACGGTCCAAGTCTCATCTGTATCATATCATGTAGCAATCTGAAGACACTAGCACACTATTATAATCTCTCTGACAGCAGAAAAGTATCAGCCCTGTCCAGTTCAGTCAGATACACTGTACAGGCTCTGATACTTTGACCACATTTATCCACATAAGCCCTTGCAGGAATGCTTTTGAGGAAAGGAAACATATCACTTACATTTTTTTTTGCTCTTGCTCTACTACGGATACTATTTGCTGATGTAAGTAGGTTTCCTGTGCTGTGACACCTTGTAAGGTAAATCGGGGAAGAACTATATAGGCCAGTGGATCCTATAGTAGGCTGGTGCATTGTGGCCTGAATTACAGAGCCAACCTAGAGATTTAAGATGTCAAAGACGAAGGTTGGCTGGATGAGCTCCACTTTTGTAGGAGAGCAGCACGGCATGACTGTGACCTTTAAGCAAAACATGTACTTGGGGGGGAGAGGAATGTTAGTGTTTAGTGTCTGCTAAACAGAATGGAAGTTAGAAGAAGATAGAAACAAAAACTGTGGGGGAGGTAAGATAGAGCAAGATCAGTACCAGAGACTGTGCTTGTGTGCATCGCCTTTGTTAATGATGATACAAATTAACATCTGCACCAGGGGCACTGATAATGGAGACATGGCGTTTGTGTCTCATTTGGGAGGGGGGGTATGGAAGATGTCAACTGTCTCCGAAGAAAAGGCCCTCTCCCCGGGGGAAGAGCAGCCAGATTTCACTGGAACCCACAGAGTGTTACAGTGTTGCACACTGTCTAGTGTCATTTCACATAAAGCCAGTCTAATTCTGCACCAGGAGCAGCTTAGGGGGGCTCTGATCGGAGATTAAGAGATGCACAATCCACTTTCTTCGCATCACCAGCCTGATTATCCATTTAAATTGTTCTGAAAGGCTCAGCGGAGCCAAGTGCCAGGCCAGATGCTGGCTTGGGATGTGCAGGCATGTACATGTTAAAGGGTGGGCAAGGAACAGCACAACAGAGAGAGAGACTGTAGTGTGTGTGTGTGTGTTTCCATTGGCAGCCACAGGGTCCAGTGGTATGAGGGCAGATCAGGGCTTGTAACAGAGAGGCCTGATGTACCCAGCATGACCATCCTGAGCAGGTGTGTGGGAAATCTCCAGTCCCCAGTGGTAAACCTGGACGACACTATACTGTAGGGGTGGGAGGAAAAAATCGATACAGCATAGTATTGCGATATTTTGCGTGGCAATATTGTATCTATACACGGACATCAATCTTTTATTATATAAACTATTACTTAACAATCCAACTGCTATACTGTCTTTCTGAGGTTGTAGTTGTATGTTGCTCAGTCTAGAAGATACTGGTATCATATGAAACTAGAAAAACCTAAGGAATCCATTGGTATCAACCATGTTATGTTAACTTGGTCATGTCAGATTGTCAGGAAGAACGCTAAATAATGCTCCAAAGTCTTGCAAAACTTTGGTGAAGAAAAACTGGCATGGCCATTTTCAAAAGGGGTCCCCTGACCTCTCACCTGACGATATGTGAATGAAAACTCTGAAATGAACAGAGTGAAAACTGTATCTTATTAGATAAAACAGATGTTGACAAACTGCATAATTTGCAGTTGAAAAAAGAAAATAAATCGCAATATATCTTATTGCAATACTATATAGCATATTGCAAAATGTTTAAAATTGCAATAAGATCATTTGACAACAACACAAAGTGCAGCTGTGGCTGATGGGTAATGCCATTAGTTTTGCAAGTATTTAGTCACAAAACCATATTGGACACATCAAATGTTGACTAAATGGTGGTACTAGAATAAAAGTAATGGGATCATCAAAGCTTTAAGATTCATCCTGATGGGGTCACATGTCTGTAGAATCCATTCAATAGTTGAAGAGACATTTCACTTAAAAACACTCATGGTGGTGCCAGAGGAAATAAGTGGAGGGATCACCAAAGTCGTAGGCTATACATCGTCTGGGAACCCTGAATGTCAGAACAACACTTTCTGCCAATCCATCTGTCAGATGTTGACATATTTCAAGAGATAAGTGAAAAAGTATCTGTAATATCGCCTGTAAAATATCCTGGAGGCTCTGGATGAAAAGTCAGTGAAATACACCAGAGTCTTCCTCTATAGGCAATCCATCCTTTCATTTTCAAGACATTGGCAATAAAAACCAAAAAGGTGAACCTTATTGTGGCGCTAGAGGAAAAGTCAGAGGATCATCAAAGTAAGTATAGGCTTCATCCTCTGGAAAACATTAATGTCTGGACCAAAGTAGTGGACCTTCTGACTGACCAACATTACCATCCCTTGAGCCAGGCCACTAGCATGGCTAAAAGTGACTTTAGTGTGAATGGTCTACAAACTCTTGATGCTGCTTTATATATAAAGTATGCACATTGTTTACTGTAACTCTAAAAAATGAAACACTAAAACAATACAACAATAGAAAAATACAGGGAGGTGACTAGGAGATGTGTTTCAGTGAATATTTTATCTTTGAGCTGCCATAGTGCTCTTTCAATATCAGGACAAAGAGCAAGAGAAAGCTTTTCGGGCAATATTCCCAGCCCTTCAATAAATGTAGTAATGCAATTCACAGATGCAATAACCAAGACTTGTTAAAGGCAGCAGCATGCAATTACTGCATATAATAGGCCTCAGAATCAATAGAGGCAGGATTGAGGATCCAGTTTCAAATATCTAGACAGGCAGAGTGCAGCTACTCAAATGACAACATCAACCATGGCACCCCTTATCAACATTACTTCAAATTTGGATCATTTGTAGTCCATTTCTACATATTTATAGTTCATTACACGTCTCTAATTTGATTGGGAAAGTAAAGTGATACATCTGAGTGGAACACAATCTCAGTGTACAGTATCCTTTTCCCTGAGGGAAGCAGTCAAGCTTTCCCTGCTAGGATGTATGCTTTACCAGGCACACCAAGGTCATCTTATCTCATCCTCTAAGTGCATAAGGTAAATGATACACCAGCCATCTAAGCAGCAAATACAGGTCGGCTGTTCTGATGTAGGAACGTTCTGCCTCGAGCATGGTACATACTGTCATTTTAAATATACAGTATGTGTTGTGTAGACAAATAATTACTGGATGCTAACAGGTTTCTATTTAGCTTTAAGGCATATGTGGTAATGCTTATAGCACACAAAGTGAACAACTATCTTCTTTTTAAGAGTCAAAGCCCTGACAGCAACACAATTCTTACCAAAGACAACGAACCATAATGCTATACATAAGGTATATTAAAGGGAAACTTTATTCTTCTTTCTTATGAAGAAAGAAATAACACATTCTTCCTCCATTCTTATAAATTAAAAGTTGAATTCACAAGCATTAAAACACATGGAGTTTTGCTGCTACAGTCTCACTTGCCCTGGTATTGGTATGACCAGAAGTTTAGGGTGGCTAATGTTACGTAATGTGAGCAAAATTTGGATAGGTTCAGTTCACTGACTTTATATCCCCTTTTCCACTGGACCAAAAAACCTACTAAAGCCCGCTAACATCTGGCTTTTGTCTTTAGTGGGAAAGGTTACAATCAGCATTCATTCCCGGGACCAATAACTCTACAGTAGTTACGGGTATTTATCGGCTCCAGCTCCGATCAGCAGTGATGGAAACATGACATCCGGGTGGACGGGCTAATTTTCGCCCCTTTTTCCGGTGCGAAGCCATGTGTCACGTGTTGAAGTGAATATATGATTAATAAAATCGACAAGGATTTGGACTATTATTATAATTTATTAATGTACAAAACATACTATTAATATGCTCTCTTCAAAGACACCAGACTCCAGTCAGACAACAGTAATTTTACCTCGCTGATCATCGAAATACGCTTCATTCAAACTCAATAGAAACAAAATAAACTCATCAAAACCGTCTTTGTTAGTCTTTCCACTGTTCCAACAATCACCAACTCTGGTTTGAGAGTTTGAAAGAAAGATTGAATAAGTAACATATAAAACAAGAAGTAACCATCGTAACATTATCACTGCTTACTAAACCTGCTTCCGGTGCAGGCCGGCTGTGACATTGAACGTTACACTCTAGGGAAAAAAAGTGAAATGCCAGTGCAACGGCACGGCATACTCGCAATGGGAAAGGAGTCTATTGCCTACTTTTAGTGGGTTTTCCCCACTAAATGTGGGAAAATGTTTAAATGTTTTAATGTTTAAAAAAACCTGCATACACACACAAATGTTGGTGGAAAAGGGTATAAAACTCTACTTAATGTTAATGTTACACTATGTTTTATGTTTTAACAACTACCATTATCCTTAAATTGCCATTTGTGGCCACAGTGGCAGCTGTTAGCAAAAATTGTGCATTGCAATTTCTTCATGTAAAACAACAGGTGGTTGGAAAACAAAAGGGCTGCAAAGTTGTTGACTGTTGTTGTTCATGCAGTCAAATTTCACCAGATGGAAGCAAACAGTCCTAGGAACAAAATGGAAGATACAATAGCCTACTATAACCAGAAAAACCTGTTACAATAAGTGATGTGATTCTAAGAAAGATCAATTTTGAAGTTTAAAATAGAAAAAAAAGAGAATTTATGTGCGACTATACAAATGCAAGCTAACGCTATACCCTTGCTAACAACCAGGCAGCAACCTCTGCTTCTGAAAGGTGAAGCCAATGTGGAAGTGCCTTAAACTTGCATTCTTTCTAACAGCCAGCAGGGGGCGACTCCTCTGGTTGCAAAAAGAAGTCAGATTGAAGTCAAATAGATGATAAAGAAAGGTATGCTTTCGGATGTGGCTACCTTGTGATTGACTGGTTGCTACCATGGTGATCGGTCTGGGAGTTGTCTGTGTTTTCGTCTTATCTTTAACCCTTTCACAGTGTGTTTTCAGTTCAAGTAACTTAATTATAACCTCTTTGGTCACCTAAAAATGTCTTATTCAGTGTTCGGTTTGCTTAGATCCACCCTCTTGTGTCATTTCTGGTTCCAAAAAAACAAGATGGCAACGGCCAAAATGCCGAACTCGAGGCTTCAAAACCCACACAAGTCCACAAATGAAAGGGCGACGTCATGGTGACTACGTCAACTTCTTATATACAGTCTATGCCAACAACTGAACCTACAAAACCCCAAATCCAGACCTCATTTGAGAAGGAGTTGTAGCTACGCACAAAGTGGGAATGAATCTTCATAAAATACAAAGAGGGTGCATCTTTTTACGAGACAGCCCTCTGGTTTGATTTGAAAACAATAGCTAACCAAATGTGGTGGCATAAATTTAGCCTGCTGTCAAAGTTAGCCGTTCATCATGGAGCCTTCATAATGCACACTTCCTGTCCCACTGTACCCTCGGCCCACGGCAGACACATTAAGCAGATTAATATAGCATTACAGTGGAGCTAGTGTGAAACCTCAAAGTGGAAGTCGCATTAATCTTACTTTAGCTCAGGTTGCAACAAACAATACTTTGGGCACTCCAAGAAAAGAAAACCTATGCTTAAGACTTCTTCTTCTTCTCTCTCCTAAGCACAATACCATCTGTGCCCTAACACTGGAAACAGTTGTTCCTTTTGATGAAATGCAAATGAGCTAGGCTGTTTTTATCAAGGAGCACCCCCCCTCCAGCCCATCCCCCTGTTCCCTGACTGCCACAGTGGGCCCTCACAGCTGGGGGCTGAACGCTCTCCAAGCAGCTTGTGTCGGCGTGGTCCCCGCTGCAATGGGCCTCAGCAGCAGCAGCCAGTGGATACAGAGGATGCGCCCACTCAGCGTAAACGTGGGGGGAAATTAAACTTCTTCCATAACACTCTGTGGCTTTGTGAAGAGGCCACTTTATGAACATGAGGTCACACAATCAAAACGCTTCCGTCCGAGCTTGAATGTCACCGTTGCATCCCGACTGCCAAAAGTGACGTGAGTGAAAACAATAAGGTTAACAGTGACATCTATCTCACTATTTAGGAGCTGTGTAATGATGCGCTGCTGTGGGTTTTGAAGCCAGATCAATCTCCCCCTGCTAAACTGGATGAGATTGGCCCGTTTGAACCACAGAGGATGACGGGTATTTTTGGTGCACTTGTCTCTAATGACAGGGCAGCGGAGTGGGTGGAGGGGGAATAGAACGAGTAAATTTAGCACACTGTTAGGACTACTATGGCTCAGAGAGGCGCTTATATAGAAACAACTATTATCCTCTTTCATTTCAATGTAACAGTACAGTACACAGAGTTATTCCAGCAGCTCCACACACTCAGATTGTTGGTGACATTTCACTTTATTTAAGTGCCAGCAGATAGAGAGTGACAGAACTACAGAACCTCTTTGGGCTCCTTCAATATGTCTTTGAAAAAGATGAAAAAAAACAGGTGTTTTATAACCTCAGCTTTCTTGGGATGTTGCTTTATCTTACCGAGACAGTCTGATCACATCAGTATCAGCTCTCAGAAGTTACAATATAGGGTGAGCCTCATCTTTCTGGAAGCTTATTGTCTTTTGGGGCTCTCGGGACAGGCAGCAGCATTTCAGGCAATAAAACAACATTGCATATGACAAATATGGATAAATTCAAATAGGAATTTATCATTGTGGATGTTTTAGAGGGCTTTACAGTGTGAAATATAAGGCTTCTGCTTTAGATATTGGCTTTTACTGTTGCCAACTTTGCCGATCTACAGTTACTTAAATAGTGAACCACAGAGAAATATTAAAAAGAGAAGCATCATTTATATACATGACACCTATGTAGGGCTGCAACTAACAATTATTTCCATCGTCGATTAATCTGTTGATTATTTTCTCGATTAACTGATTAGTTGTTCGGTCTATAAAATGTCAGAAAATGGTGAAAAATTACAATCAGTCTCTTGTTGTAATCTTGTTTTGTCCACAACTCAAAGATATTAAGTTTTCTGTCACAGAGGAGTAAAGAAACTAGAAAATATTCATATTTAGGAAGCTGAAAAAATTAAAAAATTACTCAAACCGATTAATCGAATATCAAAACAGTTGGCAATTAATTTAATAGTTGACAACGAATCCATTAATCTAATACTCGTTGCAGCTCTAAACCTATGGAACCTCTCCTCCTCTGTACTTCACTGCATTTGCATTGCGAGCATGTTTACATTGGTTTGTTTTCCCATGTTCAAAAGAGAATTTTTTAATGTACAAACATAGTAAAATATACTCACATCGCCAGCAGCGAGCAGGGCACCGTTCGCCTCCGCCATGTTCATGTAGTTGTTGTTATTCTGGAACTGCAAATGAAAAGACAAAAAACACAATGAGTCTACTAGTGTCCAGATAACATCCACAGTGCAACTCGAGCTCTCTCCTTTCATAATGGACACCTGTCACTCAAACAGATTGCAACACTTGGCTCCCAATGTTTACACACCGAGTTAACCCCCTTTTCTCTACGTGCACGAGCGCATTCTGCCACTCTGCCATTATTGCGACATGACGAGAGGCATGTGAGAGGCCCAGGCCAATTCAGACCGGGGTAATGAGAATCTGGTCTGGCTATTCAGCTCATATGGGATGGCAATTAAGGATACGTTTGCATCACAAAGCCAAGTATCAAGATGCTGTGGCAGGTTATTAACTTCAAATAAACTATGGGAGAGGAGAGATACTGAGGGGAAATAAGGAGGTGGAGAGTGTTTTTAATATGGCTGGAGTACATTTTTGGTTAATTGAAGCTGGGGAATGGACATATATCCATTCTCATCATCTGATCTAAACATAAATGTATTTTGGATCCATCCTGTTTTAGTGCAACAAATAAAAAAGTGTATTCTACTCAAGCATTTACCTGTTAATATGAGAGTAATGACAGAGTAACCAGTGGTGGCACACTGTAAAGACACATTAGTGTGTAAGACAGTTGATAAGCTATTAAAACCCCTGCACTTTGGTAAGAAATAACATGTTTTCACAACACACCCCGCCCTCCCAACCCACACATAGCCTGCTGGCAAAATGGCAGCCACTTCCTTTCTTTGGAGACACAACCATGCTGACAGGTAGGAACAATGGGACATAGAATGAAGAATTATGGGCTAGCAGCTGGGCCCAGGAGCACAATGCACCTCTCTGTGAGTGAGGAGTGCAAAAAAGCCCAGCCTACACGACACGGAGGAGAGAGAGAGAGAGAGAGTCACAGCGCGTTTGCATCTTCGCGAGGTTCCACTGAGAACACATTTCCAACAAAGCTCGGCAGTAATCTCTTTTGTGTGTTTATTACAAAGTCGCTCTCTTAAAACATTATGAGGGACGAAGAACTCCAATAGACGGAGAGAGAGAGGGAGAGAGAGAGAGAAATAAATGGCTTCTTATCCGAGCAGAAGCCAAACAATAGTGGAAACAAATTAAGATCAGAGCGAACTGAGAAGTGCATTGATATATTTTCTAGCCCTTTGTGTTTTTTTTTCCCCTTCTCCTTTTCTTCCGAGTGGTTAGTATGCGAATGTAATTACCGAAAGAACTGCTGCTAATCAACTGCGAATGGTATCCATTAATTAGTCTATGCCCTGGAGAGAGAGTGGGGGAATCAGCAGCAATGTTAACAGTGTTACGCACCAATGAGAAGCGGGAGCCACCAGCTCTGCTAGCAGTTGCTGAAGCAGGTGGTTTGTGCTGTCTAGGCCTCTGGTGCCGACTTACCTGGAGCTGCCCCACTAAACTATATCTGACTGGAGCACTGGGAGGGTTTGCATGTTGGCACGAATGCACACACAAATGTATAAACGCACACACCTCGAGTGAGAAACATCTGTCAATAGCTAGCACTCCTTCACTTCCCAGCTGTGTGTAACTTTGAGACACGACATGGCTGGGTTACGTCAGCCACTCGGCTGGTAATTAACCTTACGCTGGGCTTATCTTGGAAGTGTTACTCCGTCCCTCTTCTTCTTTTAGATAACAAATTGAAGTCTCAGAGATATCCTTCTCTATTCAAGCACTAGGAACATTGTTCTGATTGTGGGGGGAGATAGGGCTTCGTGCAGTGCCGTCTCTGTTTCTTCTGTCCCTGTGTCTCTCTGGGTGTGAATGCGTTTTTTTAAGAGTGAGCAGCTTTTCTTTGTAAATAGTTCTCTTAGTATTCAGGAAAACCCCAGAGGAAAACAGACAGATCTGATATCTTTATGCTACTTTTAATATAGATGCTTGTATATTTTCCTGCCTGTTGCGTGAAAGAAAACAAGCTTCTGTGAACGGAGTAGCTTTTAAAAGGTTCGGCGCAAACTTCTTGGTCAAACGTTTTCAACTCAATTACCTGCCGTGTTGCACATCGCTGGTTCGTGTCGACGACAACTTCACGAGCATTCAAGTGTATATGAATCTGGAAGTGATGTGTCATTAAAACAAACACCACGCTGTGATGTATGGTGGAAATACATACGGTAAGCACGGACATTAAGCGAATCGCATTAGCTCCATTAGAGAAAACACAATCGAGTTAAACCCAAGCGCTAATTAGTGGTGTGAAATTCCCCTGGCTCTCTGTCTCCGTGAGTCATGTTTTATTGTGTTTCCAGGGCCCTTTAAGAGCAGTTCCATATCTCCTCTGAGAACTGTGACTAACATCCAGAGAAATGTCCCCAGCCACCGGTATCAATCTTCGCCATTAAAAGCTGCACCATGTTGCGGCGCAGCCCGGGCCAGAGGCCCCGGCGGACGACCAGAACAGGGAGTGGAGATTATTATTGTTATTCCCAATTCATTTTTTTGTGAAGGGGCGGGGGGGCAATTGCCGCTCATGTTCGCAGCAGTGACGATTGAGTCAAACGCCAGATGAAATTAAGTGTGATTGGAGGGACCACGCAGCTAAAATGGGTCAGCGCAGACAATGAAGGCTCTGTAATTAAAATGACGTGATGAGTTAGACGAGAGCTGCCATGTGAGGGGCCAAACAATCGCGAATGTGCACGGAAAAGCATTTTGGAATCAGAGAACATA
Organism: Sebastes fasciatus; assembly: GCF_043250625.1. Taxonomy (NCBI): domain Eukaryota; kingdom Metazoa; phylum Chordata; class Actinopteri; order Perciformes; family Sebastidae; genus Sebastes; species Sebastes fasciatus. The sequence continues at coordinate 12,770,226 of NC_133796.1, forward strand.
AATGACAACTTGGGGAATGGAATTACTTGACTTTTTTCAAAAATAAAAGCTCCTGAAACACAAAAACAAACTGGCCTTAAATGTCTAGTAAAGCACTGTAGCAGCAGCTCAGACAGGCAGTAATGTTAGATGCATTCAAGAAACCAGCATCTCACTTCTTAACATTTCCAAAAAGCAGTCATGTACTACAGTACTAGAAGGGAACCCAAAGGGAAGCCATAGAAAAAAGAGTGCTTTAAAGTAGCTGTGGGGTAGAGGGCTTTTATTAACACAGTGAATTCACGGTTTAAAGGTGCTCTGTAATATGAGTCGCGCTCAGAGCCAGACGTGGCTACATGGCAGAGCAAACACTGGGCACTCAGTGTTTTTATTTCTCCTTCTGCACCAGCAGCACATTTCTTCAATAACTGTTTAACAGGAGAGAATTAAGAGCTTACACGGGCCCTGATCCTAACGTGAAAAGACTCCACTGTCTGCATGATCGCAGGCAGACAGAAAACCAAGCAACCTCGCAGTGAATGGGATGAATATGAATTTCTGTAAATGCACAGTTACCGCCTTTCTTTTTATTCTAAGTCAAGATAATGCGTCAAGGATATTCTTTGAATCAGTGTGAACGCTTCAGTTATTCATTATCAGACAAAACCGTGACAATCAGATTCTAAACAACAAACATCAGCATGCTTGTTTTTGATTTTTCTGACTGAAGCGAGTGTAATTTTGAAGCTTGATCTCTCCCCCACCCCCCCTACATTTTAAATCCCAGTGCAGGAATATTTGTATGAAAGAATGTCCAGTGGGAAATAAGGTGTTTTACAGCTATTATAGCAAACAAAATTATTTCAACCTCAGGGTGAACACAATATTGCAACAACGTGACCCCGCCTCACCCTCAATATGATGGAGTAACCACGCAGATCCTATCAGTAAACATGAACTGGACAACCAAGACCCACAGAATACACGGCTGAAGAGCCTCTGATAGCACAGCTGCCATCTCTGCATGCATACAAATGGAAAATAAACATGCACTAGCCCGTGCCGCATCTGAGCATTGAATACTGCTTTGTCAACGGTGATTAACAGATAAAGAAAGGCTGCGAAAAGATGCAAGATGACTTAGCATTTTACCATAAAAAATAAATGAAAATGGAATCACCTTCAGAAGACGGTTCCTTGGTTTTAATGTACGATCGAAAAAGTCACAATGTCTGTCAGCAGGTAACCCAATTGGACGCATTCTTCCTCCCCACTGAAAACCACCAAACTAATTCAATCAAGAGCCCAGGCTTTTCCAGAAACATATCAACTGCTGACAAGCGATTTTACAGTTCAGCTTGAGCTCAGTAATCACAGCCTAGCATGTGTTCTCTGGAACATGACACTTGTGCTAATATGTTCTCCAGTGGTCTCCATAAAACACAGCGAAAAACACCACAGTTAAAACTCAACCTCCAATCCTGAGAAACCCGCTGTAATTTGCTATGTATTATTTCATGCAATTTCCTTTAAAGCTTGGCCCGCCACCAGGCCTCTCGTTCGGTGAATCGGAGACTCAAAAGAGCAGCGCTGTTTCCTTTCCTGTGCAAACCTGGTCTGGCCCTGTGTTGTATAGCCTCTGGAAAAAAGTTATCTTCTGATTCCCGAGGTCCTCCTCACAAAATACATGCTCATTTACAACCCAATTCAGCATAAACACTCTGCAGCTGCTGACTCTCTGGTGATCACAAGGCCTATTCACGCCCAGCGGGCCGTCGCGCATGCAGCGCAGAGCCGACATATATAGATATATTTCCTCCTATGTGTGCAGCAGTCAATTTGTAAAGCGACTCCGCAACACAGCATGTCCACGCAGTCGGCTCGCAACCTGTGTTCTGATCTGCACGCCGAATCGATCGGTAATTCAGTTTAAAGCTAAAATCATTACTCCCCTCAGCCCGGCACTGTCTTCCGCCATTAGGACTGCCAGTCCTCAACTACCTAAGGTAGAATTGAGGGGAAGTTCATTGTAAGCATCTCACTCTTCCTCTGCCTCGCAGCGTGAGTACCACCACAGCAGTGCAGAGGATCCGGCGTGAGAAAAAGTCTGGGTCTTATCTGGGTTCTGAATCAAGCTGATGACAGTTTTGTTCAGGCTGTGTGCTGAGTATCTCCTCTCTCACACCACACTGACCGCTGTGGCCTGAACTAGTGTCATCACAGCTTGCTTTGCTTTACTAAACATAGACCTGGAGGAACAGTTTAAACCCTTGCGGAGATATCAAACCTGCCACAAAAGGCCATGTTTCCTACAAGAAGAATGATGGGGAATCAGCTCTAACAGTACGCTACCTTTTATTAGATCAGAGTGTGTCAAACATTTAGGAAATTCAGGTTGGAATTTGGACCTTTAACTTTGGAAGATGTCATCACTAAGGTCTCTAAAATATGTCAGCAAGAAGTTATAGTTGGAGGTTGTCATGTGCAAACCAAAAAAGAAGCACAGCTTCTGTTCTTCAAATTACTCCTCATGGTACAGTCACAGAGCATGAAACTAAGTTTGCATATCCAACCAAAATGACAAGCTTAACTATCAAAATAAAGGAAAAACTTAAAGCGATTTCACAGCTCAGCAAATATGTATTATGCTTTTTTTCGAGCTACCCAGTCATTATGGCAGTGTTGAAAGACAGTAAAAGGCAAACTATAGTTGGTGCGTTCAGCATATTCCTCGGGGCTAAATTTATATTCAGCACAGACGCAGTGTACAAGAGTGATAACATGGAGACTCAAACAGACCAGGGTGAAACAGCATTTCTAAGATCTTTGCATTTCTTTTTAAGTATTTTGAGAATGAGATTATTTGAGTTTACTGCGTCAGTACATAAATTAGTTCAGGCAGAAAAAGCTGTCAATCATAGAAAAGTCTTCTGTCTGGCACACACTGTGTTGTCGGAATCCACTCGTATTTTATAACAAGTTTAAACACATGCTGTACACTTTTTCAAACACTCTTTCACCCATGTTTGACCACTTTGGCTACTGCATTGAATGAAAGAAAACACAATGGCAAAGTCTTTTTGGGATGTTCAGCTATATACTGTAATATAATAATGGGTCTCCCAATTTAGAAGCACAATTACAGCCATAGTAGCAGCTCTGTGAGGCTGTACTTGGGCACAACAGTGCTTTGAGCTGAATCCTGACATGCTCACCATCGAAACACATGCTGACGTTTAGCAGGTCATGTTTGACCACGAACGCATGTAAAAAAATGCATGCAATCCATCCAATAGTTTTTGGGAATAGAGCTATTTCCATCTACAGTAGACCAAAGTGGTGGACCAACTGATAGACCGACACCCCCATCACTAGGGCCACACCGCTAATGTGGTTAAGAATAATAATAACACTCCCCTAGTTTTTTATCATTGACATTTAAAAAATAAAATAATGGTAACATTCTAGGCTTCTCTGTCATCAAGTTTGATGTGTAAAAGTTGATTTTAAGAGTAAACAGTGACAGTACAGTAACACCATACGTTTGTAGCATGGCCACATCCAACACCACGTTACACAATGGAGCTAAAATACACTGAGGTTCACCATAGCTATGTTTTCTCTAAGGCCTAGGACTTGAAAATGCTGCCAAAACAAAGCTGGTCTTAGCATTTGTCATAATGGATCCATAGCCTGAGCCCAGAAGTCTCAATTCTTTGCAGGTCAACATCCAACATCCCGTTTTTTTTTTTCTAGCTGTTGAAGTCTGCTCTGTACTCTCAAGAGCAAATCCTAAAAGAAAGCGCGAGCTAAATGGGGTTCCATCTTTGATCTGGCGGGGCGCAAAGCCATTGGCCCACGGCCACAAAGGAGCTTAGGCAATGGAGAGGGCCTCAGAAACATGGTGTAGCATTCTCACAATGGCTGCTGTTGCGTGGACACACAGCTCTTGAGGAAGCAACATGAGAAAGGCTCGGCTTGGTGGTGTTGTCTTGCTTTTGCTGCTAAGCCATGTCTCAGGGCTGTTTACTCTCTGCAGCTTTGAAGCAACTCCAACTCAAGATGGTATCAGAGGTGTGGATTTTAACCAAAGCTCACTCTGCGCTGCTTGCCGTTCTTCACTACAGAGCAAGACGCTGCTGTGGGGTTAAGGAGGCTAATAACTTAAAATGACATGGTTAAATGTCATACAGGAGCAAAACAGCTTTCAGACACTGGAAATGGGTTTGTTTCTGGTGCCGCTAATGGTGATGGTTGTGCCTCTCTTGATTTGCCGGACAGCTATGAGCTGGTACTTGGATTCACATAAAGCTCCATTGAAAGCTGCTGGGATTTGAGTCCTCTCTTATTGCTCTAGCAGCACAGATGCATTTTCTATTCCCTGTACTGCCGTTACTGGCTAATACACTCATTATAACCGGCTTTGGGAATGTGCACAGTCAAGAGCTTTTAGTGGTGGACTCAACACAATCCTCTATTTCTTATCTAGTAATGACAGAAGAGGGAAACATATGGGCTAAATGGGTAAGATAACACGTATTTAAATCAAAGTATTGAAAGCAAAAACATCAAGATATTCAAATCGGTAAAGGCCTTAATGCATAGTATAGTAGGGATGTCACGATACTAGAAATTTAGTAGTCAATACCAATACCAGTGAAATTCCATGATTCTCAATACCATGGTAAAAAACAAAAGTAAAACAATAAATCCTTTCAACATTCACTCCTTTATTACCTTTTGCATACTGTGTTTTTGTCAGGAAATTTAAGAGATCATAATTCCCTCTCAATTATCTATTTTATTTTGCTGTGAAAAAATCTCCCTCATACATCTGTATTTACTCAAGGTTCTCGCCTAAGACTACATTACACAAGATTACATGTGAACACATCATGATAACGTTAGAATTTACTTTCAACCAAAATCATTTTTGCTGAATAGAGCCTGAATGCATCATAATGTATGTAATGTAATCGATGGCAGCTCCTTAGTTGAAGTCGGCAGGACGAGAGCTAGTTAACGTGAGCTGCTAGCATCCAAAACGCAGCACAGTCCTGCACCGAGCTAACAGCTAAAAGCTATAAGATACTATTTCAAAACAGATTTGTTGTTCGCAATGTAGCGTGATCAGGAAAAAAATAGTGTGCATCCATAGTGAGTTTACTGCGTCCCAAACACATTTTCTATCGTCCCCGGGACTACGGGACGCTGTTGGTCTCGAGCCCTGATCCCCGGTCGACTGAAGTATCTGTTCTTGTGATATCCCCATAGTATAGCATCCTTGTGGCCAACTTGGCCTATAGTGGCTAGCTTGGTTTTGTTTCCCTAACTTTCAAGTTCAATGATATCAAAATTTAACTCCTCAGAAGTCCTTACAACTTACTTTACAGTTACACAGTTAAATGAATTCTGCCAGTTGGCTGTTTGATCCAAAGTTTTATATCTTCCAGTAACTTGCTGATCGGAATTCTTAAGTCCGGTCATAGGTTCGCACGGTCGCAATACCTTCCACGTTGGTGTGCGACCTGTGTCTTTTCTGTTATTCATAACATAAGCCCACAGTAAGCACAAACCGAACAGTTGTTCAATCTCTATAAATCTGAAAAACACAAACTGCTGAGCGGTGACTCATATATCAGTCTATTATATACTACAGGGCTGACTGTATTAAACAAATGGCTAGGCCTGCAGCTGGAAAAGAGAGGCAATATAGAGAGAGCAGAGGTTATTGTCTAATTTAAATCTTGGCTGCTTTCCCAGAGCTGTACCACATTCCAATTTGTGGCTGTGTTGCTTGGCGCTACCGACAGAGGTCCGGCTGCAAATACTCTCGGGCTCGTCTCCAGAAATGTGTCTCAAAACTGACAATCAACAAGTTGGCAGAGATTGACGATTAATTGGGGGGGGGGGGGGGGGGGGGGGGGGGGGGGGGGGTATCTTAGGTGAAATAATGAAGATGCACACATATAGATGTTGTGTTTTTGTGCCGTTTCTGCAGGTGCCTTTTCCCCCTCCCCCCGTGGTTGCAATAATGTATCTATAATCATTATGACTTGATGTGCTACAACAAAGGCTCATAAAGAAAGCCAGTGCATTGCGCCTGTAATGTCTTTGAGTTCCATAATGAAATAGCAGCTGGAAAAGACATCTGTGAACACATAGTAGTTACAGAATGGTTGAGCGGGCTCTTAGAAGCAATTAGCTATTTCAAGCATTTTCTTCTTGGCACACTATTGTCCGTTCATCTGGTGGATTGACAGCACACCAGGACATCATTAGCAAACCTGACGGCTGTTGAGTCGCAGACATTGTTTTTCTTGTGACAGCAACCATCAGGCTAAGTGCTTCACTAATGTTTTTAACAGTATTTAAACTCAAAATGTCACTTTAACATTTCCTACTTCAAAAGCAGCGCGAGATTAAGATACCGGCTTTGAATAATTACAAACACTAAGCTTCAACTCTGATTCCATATCATTGCGCTGACATTTAAAGAGATCCAGAACAAAGACACACTACACATCTTTTAGTCATAACGCAAAAAAACTGATTCCTTTCCTCTGTGTGAAATGACAGGTTGGAGATCAAAGGCACACATGCTGTGTATTGAAGCGCTGCTTTTTTTAAGAGAACAAGGTAAGTTAGCAAAGTGTTCACACATGGGGAAACAAAGTAGGAAAAGCTTTATGCAAAAATCTTCTCTGTTGATGACACTTTGTCAGTGTGCGGCCAATCAAATGCAAACATCTTCTCCAGGCTGAATTTCCCTACTGCTGCTATCAGGCAAACTAGTGAAAATCCATTTGTCACACAAGTATTACACTTGCAAGTACATTTTATACACTGCAGTTGAAAAAAAGATGAGTAATTCTTGTTGTCCTGTATACGTGTTCCTCCAACATAACTGCACATGAAAGTGTACAAGAAAATAACCCTAAATATGTCCCTTTTTAAAATTTAAAATAACCATAGATGTTGTATTTGTACCCCTCTTTACAGCTGTATTGATTTCCTCCTTTTGCCACAGCTCCCTCTGAGCACTTTTATCCCATTTCTCCAGTGTAGGCAGCTAAAAAAAAAAGGGGGTCACTGACATTTTCTGTATTTGAGCCTTGACCTCTATTTTAGAACCATGCTGTGAGTTTCTCCACCAAAATAAATGAGAGCAGCGCACAGTCTGCTCTGCGCTCACACCTTCCCCTGCACATGTTTTCCAATCACTCTTCATTTGTCTTCATTAGGGCCCATGTTTGACCCGCTTCTCCAATTCCCTACCAGTATATATAGTCTACACAGAGCATCAGAACGTGTGATATTGTAGCCCAAATTGCCTGGTATCGTGATGTTTATATGCAGAAGTGGACATAGTCTCGGTGACGTTACCCATTGGTTTTTGGACTATGGTTTTGAAGCCTCGAGTTCGGCATTTTGTCCATCGCCATTTTGGTTTTTGGCAACCATAAGTGACATGAGAGAGTGGAGCAAAGTACAACTGAATGCTAAGACATTTTTAGGCGAGCAAATTGGTTATAATTAACTTTCACAAACTGAAAACACACTGTGAAAGGGTTAAAGTTGTAACACGAAAACACAGACAACTCCCAGATTGGAAAACACCGTGGTAATTGTGGTAAATGGGGACCATAATTTACTAAATGAACATCATGCTGTATTGAAGAAGACTTGAAACTAGCGATTAAGACCATAAACTCGTGTTTATAATGTTTACCGAGGTAATAAATCAAGTGAGAAGTAGGGTCTTTTTCTCATAGACTTCTATACAATCAGACTTCTTTTTGCAACCAGAGGTGTCGCCCCCTGCTGGCTATTAGAAAGAATGCAAGTTTAAGTCTCTTCCGCATTGGCTTCACTTTTCAGAACCGGAGGCTGCCGCCTTGTAAAAGATCCATGATTGATCCAATTAATCAATACATAAACAAAGCTTGTAATGGCAATATGAGTGATTTCAAAAGGGGGCGCAATGCCGGAAATACTGACTGCAGCTGTTCGTCGGAGTGAGGAACAGAATTCCCACCGTCAACTTGTCATCAGCTAATTCACCTGGAGCCAGAGGGGGAGATTCACTGGACACATAGGGAGAGTTAATCTATTCATTCGTCTTTGCTAAAGAGATCGACCCAATTAGCTTGCCACATTGACCGACAGCCCTTGTGTTTGCTTTTCTCCCTCGACTTCCTTCCTCGTCTTAAATCAGGAGTTATGCAGTTTATGCTGGCTCCAGCTGAACGCCTCTAAAATTATTCGAGGGAACTGTACAACAGTGAAATAATCATGATGTCTTTATTCAAATCTGTCGAGTCTGAAATATCCACCACTGCAATTTGCTGTGACTGATTAGCCAATGGAAGGGTTGCTTGGGGATAGCTCTCCAGAGTTCTGTAATTGAGCGGATTTGACTTGGGAGAGGTTTTCTCTTTCTGCTGATAACTACACACATTCCTCTTTTTAATGTACTTTTCTTTTTTTAGCCTCTCCTAAGAACCAGTGCACATCAGAATTATGACGCTTGCAGAAACAGCAGTATGTAGGACAGTTCATATTTTCGATTGCTGGCCCTTGAAAATGTGATTCCACATCGTGTTTCGTTTGATGATTTACCAAAGTGTCTCTGGCTGTAGCCCAGAGACCAGTCGGTGTTAGATGGCCTGGTCACCGCAGAACTGTCAGATCTAGAAACTCAAAGATCAGGGACAACAATGGCCCAGAGGACTGCCACCGTGGCCTCTGACATACCACGATAGGCTAAACACAATGTTCATGCAAATGTCTGTGTGCACTACTAATTTTGTATTACAATATATGAAAGCTTAAAATGCTATACCTGAATTTTATCATTTGGTGTCTTTTAGATCTCTTTGGAGGGAGGATTCTGTTTTTAAGAGTTATTTTACCAACCAAAGCAACCCATTATCATATCAACTTATTTTGTACTAGCCATATGCAGTCTTTTATTGAAGTGAGAGTCCCTGTTACAAATCAAAGACTACAGAGCTACAACGATTAATCAATTAATTGTCAACTATTAAATCAAAATTATGCGATTCCAGCTTCTTAAATGTGAATATTTTCTGGTTTATTTACTCCTCTATGACAGTAAACTGAATGTCTTTGAGTTGTGATGAACAAAACAAGACATTTGAGGATGTAATCTTGGTCATATATAGATAGATAGTGAGAGAGAAAGAGAGAGAGAGTATATAGTATAGTATAAGTATGGTTATATTCTGTAGCTGGCACATATGTGAATTAGAGGGATTGCGAGGCTTAAAGAAGGGATGAAAGGCATCAAATAATGCTTAATAATGAGCTGTTTCATTATAATCCTGTACGGGTAATTACGAGATTAATATGTCAATGCTGATTTTGGCAGGTTCTGAAGCCAGAAAAGGCTATATTTACCACAGTCCTTGAGCCACAATGCACTGAAAAAAGCTTTCTTTCAAATTAAATCTCATTTATATTGTACAGAAAAAAAAGAGAGATGCTGTTATTCTTTTCCAGAACGCACCACTAATGCTCCGGGGCATGATTTGTCATTGTTATTCAGTGCTCGCTCACCTACACTTAAAACATGATCCTTCTGGATTTTAATTAAGCACCGAGGTACCTCCCAAGGGGTTCTGGCTTGGCAAAGGAAACTACTTTGATTTATGTACTACTTTGTTGTTCCTGCTTGAAGCTTGCCTGTTATGAGAGACTGTGGTGATGAATGAAAGAAGCGGGCAATTATTCTTATTTGTTAATTAGTTCCTGTTAGGAATGTATTCTTCTGACAACATCAATAGTGAAGCTGAACATAGAGTTGTCTCTTTACACGTCATCTCTCATCACCTCACACCAATCAAACATAAACTAGTGACTATGTTAGGACTGGGTAAATTGGGAATCTTACTGGGAACATGTTGATACATGTTCAGCTAAATTTGGTGACAATTCACTACTAAATCAACAAAAGCTGATAGGAATGTGCCTCAGTGTATTCAGCATGCCAACAGGATGATGGATGCATCCCCCATACTCACCCCTCCATACAGCAGCAAATAGCACAAACCAGCAAATTACTTGTAAATACAGTACTAATTTGCACAACACTATGGGATGCCATTTCAATAGCAATTGTACTCAAACACCATTTACTGGCTGTTAGATCAGTAATTATCAGCAAACATTGTGGCAGTTTAACACAATTCCTAAAGCGTACATATTTGTAAATTATCAATATGCCTCTCAGTCATCGGAGTATGATATTTACACACCATTTTAATACTGATTTTATGGTTAAGCATAGGGCTGTGCAATTAATCGAATTTCATCTTCAATTACGATTTTGGCTTCCAACGATTATGAAAACAAGATAATCGAGATAAAACGAATATTGTTCGGCGTTAAGTTTCGCAACAACGCTCTTGTTTTGTCTTGTGTTATAAATCCAGTGCACCCCTTTCTTTAACAGCAGTGCGCTTTTGACCCGCTTGGCAGGTCAGGGACGGCCGCTCGGTGTGGAAGATCATCTCGTGGGAACTCTCCCTGGTGCTGGCTGCCCCTCGCTGGGCGCATTTCCTCCGTGGTGGTGTACCGCAACCGGCTCTTGGTGGGTGCATTTCCTCCATGGTGGTGCACCGCAACCACTTCTTGGTCGGCTTGGAAAGGCCCGGGGTCAAGATGGCACTTTACAGCACCCCTCACCTAGACCTCGCCGCTTAGTGCTCGCTGCGCCATCTCTCCCTGCGAGGAGGGGCGGAGCTGCAAGCTCCTGGCGCGACTATCAACCGGGGCGGACTGTCCCTAGTGTGGCGATGTCGGACCCCGTCTCGTTGCTTTGTGGGTGTGACTTTTTTACCGTGTCATCACCATTCATATTTATACAACCAATGTATTTATGATTAAATTGTTTACAAGAGCACAAAATTCTTCATAGATCTAGCCTCTTAATTTTGCTCTCAAAATGCACCACATTGATGCATCTAACTTTAATATGTACAAAATGTTCTTTCTAAATGCATGATGTTTCCAAAGTCAATGAGTAATTTTGATCTCAATATCGACCAAATGAATCATGATTATGATTGGACATAGTCGAGCAGCCCTAGTTAGACATATTAATGCACAAGGCAAAACAATGAACCCCATAAAAAAAAAAAAAAATACAGGTACTGTACAGTGATTCATAAGAACAAAAACATCCCTTTTTTATCCTGTAGTAATGAGACGCCAAACACATTTCAGATAGATGAATGTGCAACATATTCCAGGCAGTGTTCACGTGTATAACATCCCAAAAGTATTATACTTGTTAGCCAAAGCTAATATTGTTGTTTCTCTTTCTAGATAGGTATTACTTATTCAGTAATCGTATAGCGTGGACAGCAGCCAGCTTTCAATATGAAACTTTAAGTACTGGCAGGAGTATAATCCAGACTACCCAGGTGTGCAATATGCAGCTGTTTGTAATAAAAGGCCACATGCGCTGCAATAACAGATGACAAATACTCATAAGTGATGTAATAATGTTCAGACGATTATCTTTTTCTATGCAATCTGGTTACAAAAGCACCATAGCTGTTGAGTGTGTAATGGTGTTCTTTCACTTTTTATTTTATTGAAGTTTCTCTGGATGAGTGTCAGTTGATTGACTTCAGTGTAAAACGTGGTGTAAAACTTCATCTGGGCCTGCTGTGCCATGTATCCGCATTGACAAATCAAAGCAGTAGCTGAAGATGAAAGCGAAGATGGTCAGCCACCTCAGTGACACAAGAATGGTTACAGACAGACCTTGTAAAAGGTCCGCTCTCCTAGATGCGTATCAGAAGGTAATGAAGTCTCGACACTACAGGGGTGCTGCAGGATCGCTACGATTAGCTGGTAGAACTGCTGAAGGTCAACACTGCTGAGCTGAGCAGCCACAAGCTCTCATAAAACCATGCAGCGTATCATTATTTTCAAAGTGTTTCATTATGGACGGTTAACCTTGGCTAACTCCGACCTCACACTTTAATCAGCTGCCTGTAATGCCTTTGAAACAGTGTAATCATTCAGCTTCTCTTCTTGTTTATCAGTGGGAGAGACACAACTGTTGTGAAGCCTATGAAAAAAAAAGGGAGAAATCCCTGTTCCCTAGGCTGTGCAGGTATTTGAAAAGTTACACCGTGAGTCAGAACCTCCAAAGATGAAGAACTAGATCAGCTTCCTTGGAAGGAATGTCATTTGAAAGAATCGTCAGTGGCCGTCCAGCGGGAGGGGAAATCCTGCCAAGGCTGAGGCCTCACAGACCTTAATCCTGTTTCTACTTCTGCCATCCCGCACTACGACCACATGTGAGAGTGCACGAGCCAGCAGCAACACACACACATATCACAATAAACAAGGACATGCTGTGAATGAGCCGCGACTTCAACTCCCCAAAAATATCTGAAGTCGGCTCAAGAATTTCATGGACCCCATTCATGATCCCAGGGACCGGACCTTTAATATAAGGCTGGAGGCCATGTCCATTGTTCCTTTTGATCATGCAACTGAATTAAAACCAGACTGATTCATGAATACTGCCTGATTTTCATCTAACTGGAAATCTGACATAAAGAATCCTCAAAGCGGTGATACTTCAGTAACATGTTGAGAGCTTTGCTCATTCAAATCAAGATAATTGTTGGGCAATTACAGCCAAAAGAATGATGTAAGAGTGATGTAATGAGTCGACAATGTTTTGTGCAGAACATCTCTGATTTGTCTTCCCTACAGGATCAGGTCCTGGCAACTAAAGCATGATTAACATCTTTGTGGTTATGTTTAGGCAACGCAAAGCTCGTGGTTGAGGGTTAGGAAAAGATTATGATCTAAGATTGATATTGGAAAAGATCAGTGCGTCCTGTCTCATGATTTAAAGGTACAGTGTGTAACATTCAAGGGGATCTATTAGCAGAAATGGAATATAATATCCATAACTATGTTTTCATTAGTGTATAATCACCTTAAATTAAGAATCGTTGTGTTTTCGTTAGTTTAGAATGAGCCCTTCATATCTACATAGGGAGTAGGTTGTTTTTACGGAGTCCGAAAACAAGAAATGTGTCAGGAGAGGTCAAGAAGCCACAGGCTTATACAAAGGACTTCCCCCCCAACCCCAGGAGAGAGAAAAAACAATAACAAAAAAGGAAGTAAGATCTAAACTAACAATTTTCAAAAAATACAACAAAAGTTAAACAACAACAAGAAGCACACAAAATGAGCAAAAAACTAACCAAACAGTGGAAAACAATCCAATAAAATACATTAAAAAACAGTACAGAAAAAAAGAAAGAATATCTAAACATATCAAAAGATAATTAGACATCATGAATTAAATATGATGATAATTTCATTTTAAAAATGTTCTAAGGATAACGAGCTCTTGATAACATATATTTTGGCGTTTTGGTGGTCCGCCATGTTTCTACAGTAGCCAGAACAAACAAAACAAACCCTGGCTCTAGAAAGAGCCTTTCGCGTTGTTACGTTACCTGAAGGCCACCGTAGTTCTTCGACACGCTCATAAAACTGCGGTAACGTGTGCCGCAGAGTGCAAAACTGTGGTACCGCCAGCCGTCTGACTTCCGTTGCTCCTAAAGTAGTGTTATTACGGTAAGGTACGGTATGGTTTTGCACTCTGCAGCTCACGTTACTGCAGTCTTGGAAATGGATGAGTGGAGGGGTACTCAGTTGGTTGCAATATGCAACACAAGATGCCGCCAAATCCTACACACTGTGCCTTTAAGTCACGTTTCCAGTCTGCATAAAGACAAGTTCTTTAAAGTGAGAAAGTGTAAAAATGTCTGTAGAAATTGCAAAAACATGCGCTAAATTAGTGACTCAACAGGAGCGAAACAAAGACAGTAGATTAGAGGGTGGAAATACAAAGAAAAACATAAGGTAGTTGTTGTTTAATTGCTTGCAGAAGGGCCTCTTTACATGAACTTGCTGTCTACGATGGATAGAGAAGGATGGAAGAAATGTCTGCCAAAGTATAGGGAGGGAAGACATAAAGGGCAAACATATTCTTCTAAGAACAGCTGTCTTATTCTCCTGTGGGACTTTACGGTACAGCGAGACAATCCTCTATCAGAGCACTGTATACTGAGATCCTGATATCACCGTGAACATGAATTATGGCAAAAGACAAAACTATACATGCCAGAAAATATCTAATGCATGTATATGAAATATCCAAATCAAACTGTGGCAGGGTGAGACGGCAGTTTTCCAATTCTAGGAGACTATTAAAGCTCATTTAGGGTGGAGGAGGGGTGGGTTTATAGGCTGCGGTATTATTGCTATGGTAGAGTAACTGCTGAGATAGACATTAACATTATCCAACTGCCACAAACAGACGTTATGTTTGAGAAGGATTGCCAGCATTAACAGAATCAAGCAAAAAAGGGAACTAAACTAAAGCTACATTTTTAAAGTGACGCTTTCATGTTTTGCTGTGTGATAAACAGGTCGTATTTAAAGTTAGTCTTTCTTGAACTCTGCGTCAATTGGCTCCGACGTGCCATCTAGTTGACCATTCAAATACGACTTTTATTTACCCCCATTATTTAAGCTCTTTGTTCAGCGGGTCTGAGGGATATTTGCACACCTGCTACTATTGTCAGTCCTTTTAATGCAACCCGGTAACACGCTGCATTATGGGAATGTGTCACGTTAGGAGGGGGGGGCAGGTGAAAAAGGGTGGATTAATCACACTGCGTGATGTGTAATACTACACACACCTGCAGCCCCATACACCTCTAATGAGAAATATATTCACATTCAACCTGATACATGAACATTTGCCGGAGCAGTGACTAATATTTCTGTGAGTAGACTGCTTTAGTCAGAGTGGTCACAGCTAAATTGGAGTATAGAGAGAAATCCTACACCCAGACAATAACTCTTGTTTGGTTGACAGGACTAATTTATGTGTTACGGGGAATAATATCTACACTTTGAAAATTGGATATTCTGCATTAACCTGATTGGAAGCTGATTTAAAAGTAAACAGCAGGAGAGAAGTCTAATACAGAGATGGCAGCAATGAATTCAACTAGTCCAGCCTAGAAAATATTACCCATTTGTCAGTGGCCTATGCTCCTTGAAAAAGAGCTGAAGTCAAGCAAGTGAAGTTAAAAAGTGAAACAGCTGAATGTTTTGATACAGTCTGTGAGCCCATTAAGAGAATTGGACATTAGATCTATGAAACATGGAATGGCTGCCTCTCTGGAAAGCTTTAAAAATTAATGTGTCTTAACAGCGAGGCTAACCACTAAAGGGACACAACGCTTATTGAATCAGCCAACCAGAAGTGATTGACTGGTCCTTTTGAAAACTATTTAATTCGCGGTAAAAGCAGTTTTCTGGGGGCGCGGGGAGTTTTTCCCCTTCCTTTTAATAAGTCAGCAAGGTTGAGGCTGTCAAAGATGTAGTGAGCCAAAACCAGATTAAATCAGTTTATCATGGTGGAAAAAAAGATATATATATATATTTTGTGGGGGCTGCTGCTTTGATTCAAAGGGGCACAGTATTTACACAGATATCAGAAGACTCCTTCAAACTCGCACACAAACTTCAGAAGGTTCATTTGACCTTTGACCTTACAGGATAAACTAACCCAAACAGTAGATTTACTATTTTTCATGTCGATGACATATATACAACTTAGCAAAATAAGAGTAACTGAAGTGCTTTTGGTGCTCAAGTCAAGAGGTATCTCCGTCTTATCTTAAGATCATACAACTCCCTCACTGACCGGTTCAGTCTCTGTGTGGAACTATTATTTATCGGTGTTTTTGGAGTAGGCTTAGCTTTTGTAAGTTTAAGCAAGTTTATGTTGTGTCAAACAACGTTGCACTTGAACTTTCCCTTTTCATACTATATATGGAGCTTCAATGATTAATTAATTACAATTGTCAACTATTAAATTAATCACCAACTATTTTGATAATCGCTTAATTGTTTTTTTAAGATAAAAAAGGCAAAATTCTCTGATTTCAGCTTCTTAAATGTGAATATTTTCTGGTTTCTTTACTCCTCTATGACAGCAAACTGAACATCTTTGAGTTGTGGACAAAACAAGACATTTGAGGACGTCATCTTGGGCTTTGGGAAACACTGATCGGCATTTTTTTTTTACCATTTTCTGACATTTTATAGACCGAACAACTAATCGTTTAATCGAGAAAATATCGACAGATTGATCGACAATGAAAATAATCATTAACACTAATATATGGTTTAATCACCATCAAAATAAATTCTACATTGGAATTATTACTGTCATGTTTTAGCTGCACCATACTGATGCATCACATAATGACATATTTTGGGGAAAAGTAATAAGAAGGCAAGGAGCAATTTTTATTTGCGTAACAGATTGTACTGTACTGCCTCTAAACTCTCTACTGTGAATGTGATGATCAGAAATAAGGAAAAAAAAAACTTGTTATTGCGATCAGAAAGAGAGTTAATGTTTATGTAGAGTACAGACAACACTTTAAGCACTACAACTGAAGAAAAAGAAACGACTCTTCTTTCATGACTTTGGATGTCAAAATAAACATTTTTTTTCCTCAGGCACTTACATGGTTTGATGGATGATGTAGTGATGTTGTACATGATCAAAATCCAATAACAAATGTGCCTCTCCTGTGGATTCATCCTCTTTGTATTACTGAAATAGATGTTTCTGAAACAGCCATGCAGCTACAAATTATAGGGCAACTATCACTGCCAGTTTTAATCCTAAAGGGAAAAAAACATGAAACTATACACACATGGTTTGGCCTACTGCTTTAAGATACTCAACATGTAAACATGGGTTCTTGCTCTGATTTGTCCCTGGTCATGAGATCACAGCTTCTACGTCTACAAGCGATGTCTGGACATGGGATGCCCGCTGGGTCCACAACCCAGCAGTTGAGAAACAACTTAAGAGTGCGATGTCTGCCTAAATGAGCCGCGCTGAGTAATGTACACGGGGATGTAATGAAGTGGATTTATGAGCAGTGATGGCAGGATTACAGAAAGTCTTTACGAGTGCTGATCTGGGTAATGGTCTATGTCTGTCTAACATTTCAGAGCCTTTCTCATATCCACCTCATAAACAAAGCAGACAACCTGGTCTTATGTTTCCCACAGGTTCAGACTGTTGGTTCAGATCAGCAGATTATACTAGTAAAACAAGTTGAAATGAACAGAAACAAACTCGGTGTGTGTGTGTGCATATGTGCCATATGTCAACATCTCAACGTGATCGACAGAATAAAGAGTGACAGCTGCAGGAGGCTCAGTTTAATACAAGTCTGTGAGCTCTAGTTTGGGTTGCTTCTTCAGAAACAATCATTGTGCACCCTTAAAAAGTCAGTTTTCATAAACATTACATAGTTTCCAATAATAGGTCATAGCGTCGGTGTGTGCTATCATCAGCTTCATTCGGCGTTAAGACATCCTGCAGGAAGTGTAGAGCTGTGCATTAACAAAATGTTAACATCTGCCCTGTGGAGACACATGTGCGTGTAGCGCAGTTTGTCTGACAGAGCAGTCATTCTTGGAGGCAGGAACTACCAAGTACAGTGTGTCTTCGAGCAGGCGGACTAAAAATAACACCGTCTAATCTCAGCAGGGAAAATTAGGTGTTTAATAAATCTGTTGAACTACGTCTCCTGACAAGCTACAATTAAAAAGACTCAGCAAAACACATCGGCTATTCACTTCTTGGACGTTTTAAACATTTAACATGCACCTTGAAGTCATATCCATCAACTGCTGAGTTTGACAAAGCAGACAGCCTCTGAGGTTACACCCCCACCCCCCAATACACACACACACACAGTATCAGCGCGCACACACACACACACACACACACACATTTAAAGCTGTGTTTGGATATGTTTAGAATGTGTGTGATGAAATGGCACCAGCTGTGTACACTGGAGAGATGCACAAGGCCCCCCGGTTGAGCAGAGAGTTAACCCCTTCCCTCCCGCTGAAGCAGAGAGGACAGCAGAGACAAAAGAGGCCTGGTCCACTATGGTTTAAACACAATAAGAGGTTATAGCCCCGAGGTTTGTTGCTGTAGACGTACACTAAGGTCTTTCTCTCAGTTCTTTAAGTCTTTTAGTTTCCCCCACATATGCATGGGTCAGTAGGGCACACGTGTACCTTGAGCAGGCTTCTGTTTCACCTACTTCACCACATTCTACAGGCTCAATAAAATGATAATTGCAGCTGCAGCCCTACATCATCAAGTTGGGTCTAACAGTCGGAACAACTTCCTAATTATTGTTTTTACAGCACAGTCAGTCTTTCATACCATACGTGAGCAGATGATAAAATACAAAGTAAATGTTGAATAAATTCTCAGGAGAGTTTTCAGTTTAAAAAGGAAAAAAGTAGACTATGTGCAGAAAGCGATAGAGGATTTGTCTTATTATAAAGTACTTAAAGTTGTGATCCTTCAAATTTAGACCTGGTTGATTTGGCGACAACCGTGGTTACCATGGTAACAGCAAGTGGTTTAATACAACATCAAAAACACTACGAGCAGCTACTTTCTTAAAGGAACAGTGTGTAACATTTCAGGGGATCTATTAGCAGAAATGGAATACAATATTCATAACTATGTTTTCATTAATGTATAATCACCTGAATTGTTGTGTTTTCGTTAGCTTAGAATGAGTCCAAACCAAACACTGGCTCTACAGAGAGACTTTCACGTTTTAACGTTACCTGAAGGCCACTGTAGTTTTCCGACACGCTTGTGAAACTGCAGTAACGGTGCAGTGAGCCGCGGAGTGCAAAACCGTGGTATCGCCAGCCGCCGTCAACTTCCGTTGCTCCTAAAGTACTGTTTGTATGGTAAGGATGGCCTCTGAGTGAGGCGAACGGCATTACCACGGTTTTGCACTCGGCACTCGCCGTCTTGGAAAGGAAGGAGTGAGCAAAGGAGTACTCAGTTGGTTGCAATCTTCAACCACACCACTAAATGCCACCAAATCCTACACACTTTCCCTTTAAGCCGCAGATATACTTGCTTTTAACTATGCATTCGCGTGCGTATGATGGTTGCCTCACATATTCTGCATCCGTTTGGAGCGTTGGTTGTGTACATCCTCAGAAATTAACGCAATGTGTTGCATGACCTGAATGCATGGTTAAAAAACTAGTACATCTCCAGCTTTAGAAATACAACAGAAGAACAAACGGTTCATTTGTTTACAACGCAACCAACCACACTAATAAACGCTGATTTAATAAAGAAGTCAGTCAATAGTAATTACAACCACAATCTGATTTCATGCTGAACATGGCACTAGTAGTCTTCTTGGTGGTGTGCAGCCTGTTGCCAGCAGCTCACTGATGAAAAATAATGCTGAAAATTTTCTTTTTTTGTAGACACATTTATAATGTACAATTTTTGAATCTAGTGCAGGAATGGCAGACTCTGCCACTACCAATAAAAACGAATATATCGTTTGGTAATGAATGTCTGTTGCACGGAAACTGCCGACCAGAAATAATCACAAAAATGGGGTTTGATTCATGGAAATCTGAAGGATTATAACTTTAAGTCAAAAGAAGCTGTCAATTAGAAATTTGATGATAACTCGTCTCAGCTCAACATCAACAATAATATAGAAGGTCTCACAGGATGACTTTAGTTTGCACCTTTCCATCTACAATGTGCTATGAAGCTATTTGTCTATATGTTTGTCTGTATGCTTCTGCAATAGCACCATTAAAATACTCAGATGTTTGGTCAATTACCAAAGAATTATGACGTCTCAGTGGAGCTGGGATTCGTTTTTGCAAATAAGCCTCAAGTGTTAGCACCAGTGCAGGTGAAGAGTTTGTATTAACATCTGTTGGTAATTTCAGTCTCTGCGCCTGGAGGTAATGAAAGCCCGCACTAAATGGTTACTGTATCTGAAACATTATTAAACCTTAAAAGAAGAAAAAGAAATAGACCAGATGGCCATAAATATGGGAAAAAACACAAAGTCCATTTCATGAAACCATTAAAGTCAATCAAATTTGACTTTTACAAAATACCAAAACCAGATTACAAATCCAAACAGCTCCTAGTCTTTGGTTGATGCTGAGGAGTTTGCCCAGAAAAGCTACAGAACTTTAACTATCTCGCATCACCGGCATCACCAAAATAAGAAATTGGACAAATGAGGACTCGATGTGTTCATTTTAAGTTGTCTAAACTTTAAAAAGGAAGCTCTTATACATTTCATTGACTAATACCAGGTGTTCTTAACATGAGCCAGTAAAGCTAAGAGTCATTATAACAGATATAAATTTAAAAAAAACGCAACTTGAAGTATCAACCAATCAGTAAAAGTAGGAGTCTTGGCAGGTGTGCCCTTGAGCACAGCTGATAAGTGTTTAACCTTAAGTAAAGGTAGTTTACGAGAAGCGGACCCTGCTGTGACAGCCCTGTCCTCCACTTAAACCTTTGCATTTGCTGTAAGGAGAGTTTTGATAAAGGAACAGTGTACCAGATTACATCAAGTGATCTTTCCTGAATTTATCATTTTGTGAGTATTATTCAGCCGTGTGAAGTTGTGGCATGTTTCTCCTCAGTACCGCTGTTCCTCCTTCATCTCGGTGCCAACAAAAAGGCAGCTTCATTAGTCATGACTGCAGCACCTAATTAAGTTTGTGCCACTCGTTTGGATTTTTCTGTAAATTTAAAAGAATCTCTGATGTTTCAAAGTGCCTCTGGGCCCTTCTGTCTCTGTTGTCATTAAAATTGAACATTTCCTGTTCCAGCGTTTTGAGAGGGTGTTTTCAAATCAAAACTGTGAATCTAGTGAACGTTTTTTGCAAAAAGAAGGTGCTGTGACGGCCTATAAATAGATTAAAGAAGTAATGCCTCAGTTCTGTGGGACTTGTAAGCACGCCGCGTCTTTTGGATGACTAACCGCTCTGCATTGTGCCACCTTTCAGCGAGCTGATTCAAATAAATTGGGAGGCTTATTTGAAAGATGCATGCGAAAGAGCCTATTTGTTCGCCATGGAAAGGCATTGTAATTAGCATGAAATGCATGCTTTGTACTCTCCCTCTCCCTCTCTCTCTCTTTCTCCAACATAACTGGTGGAGATACTGGATAAGCACCTTCTCGCCGCCACCCTCCCTCTCGCTCTCTGCCTCCTTTTGCATTGTGGCCAATTACTGTTACAGATGGAAAATTTCACTTGACCTGGGGAATTTATGAGCGGGAGTAAAATCGCACTTCGCCTCTTACGCCGATTCAAAGCAATGCAGTTAAAATTTCTCAAGGCTGATGAAGACATGATGAAATTGGGCACATATGACAACTTGGCCACATGACAAAGAGCTGATGAAACAGTGAGACAAACCTGGTAACTGTTTAGAGCAGCATCAGATTGCAAGGGCAAACAGCACTATAGGGCTGAATAATTTGGAAGGGGGTGATGTGTGTGTGTGTGTGTGTGTGTGTGTGTGTGTGTGTGTGTGTGTGTGTGTGTGTGTGTGTGTGTGTGTGTGTGTGTGTGTGTGTGAGAGAGAGAGAGAAGGGGTGTGGGATGTAGGGGCTACCATTGTTTAAACTTTGTAAAAACAGCACGCCGCAGTTGTGTCATTAGTCTGTCAAAGTGATGTTCCCTCTCGCTGCTGGGGTACGAGGGAGTCAAGCTCCTGATGGATAACACGGGCCGCATAGTTCAAGTGTTACATCACTGAGAAAACATCACAAACTATCATCTGTGTTTTTACATAACCTCTGCCAAGAGAGTTAATAAACTTGCTATACCTCACAACTTAGAAACATGGCTGCTTGTATGCAGATGTAGGGAGGTGAATAAACCAACTTGTAAACAATGCAGAAAATAGGCTACATACAACTGTGGTGTTCATCATGTGGCTGCCTCTGTTAGTATGACAGTCTGATGTCATGTTTAAGATAGGTGCAATGCAATGCTGACAATGAATGCATTCATACTAGTTTAGTTACCTTGAATGAGTTTAAGGCTCTGGTTAAATCGCTGCAGTCGAGGTTGTCTGTGTGCAAATGTTTTTGTATGAGCAAGTTTTATAATGTTGTTAATTTATGTGTTGTCTGTTACTTTCACTATAACTGTCTTGCTGCTATCTCGGCCAGGTCTCCCTTGTAAAAGAGATCTTTGATCGCAATGGGACTAACCTGGTTAAATAAAGGACAATAAAATAAATAAAATAATACTAAACATAGAAAAGTGTGCTCTTTTTGTGTGTTTGTGTTTCTAAGAGGAGCAGTAAAGTTAATTTCCAACACTATCTCCAACAGCAACCCCGAAGCTAGTTAAATACTCTAAATAAAGTTGTAATGAGTGGGCATAGAGGAAGAACAGTATAACTCACTAACAAAACGACATGCCAAAGGGTAATAAACAAGTTGTACAACATGGTATTTAACTGCATCATGTTGAGGGTCTTGCAAACAGGATCACAGTCCAGCAGCAGCAGAGTATCTGACACACTGTGTCTTATACTTTCATCACATTACAGTGCATGTTAATAGCCTGCTGTAATGTTTAGATTGCTGATGCAATGATCCATCAGTGATGTCTAGGAACATGTAACTGTATATAGTCAGACTGACTGTGGATCACATCACTCAGTCTGGTGAGAGTTTAGCAGTGCATCATCAGTGTGTAGCTGGACTAAAGTAACACTGTCTCACCACTACACTTGTCTTGTGCTCTCATTTCCATTATTAATAGCAAAGTTTGAAGCAGGAGAGGGAAGTGTTCATTAAGCAACTTTCAGAAAGACATGATTAGTGGGTGAAGTCAGGGGTAAATAAGTGGAGATATAATAAAATATCACTACTTTTTTAATTCAACTTGATTTTTATATGGATTTAAGGCACTCATGGTTTCAGCACTCAGCATGCTCACACAACAACACAAAACAGAGGGTTTTTCTCACCTTGTTGAAGTTGTAGTAGCCCAAACAGTGGGCAAAATCCAGGTTTGCTGGTTCTCCTGGAATAGCATTCCCACCAGCAGTCGGATAAAATCTTACATCCATGGTGTGTGTGTGTGTGTGTGTGAGTGTGTGTGAGCAGCTGTAGCACTCTGTGCCGTTTACAATCCCAGCGCACACAGACGCACAGAGAAAGAGAAACTGACCCAAGCTCTGTTGTTGTTGGGTTGAGGGGTGTGAATGAGACACTTGGCTCGGGGTAAAGTTTAGATATTCCTCTTCTACACCTGGTTCAGCCGCTTCATCTCCGAGGAAGCCCACGGGAAGGTTGGACCGAGCCGAAGAAGAAGAAGAAGCTGTCCGTCAAGCAGCAGCCGATAGACGCTGTGAGTGAGTCCACGATGCATTTACGCACAGCTGCTGCTGCTGCTGCTGTATACAAAGAAGCCACGAGACCGGCGACTGAGCCTGAGCGTGGGTCCACCTCCTTTTCCTCCTCCTCCTCCTCCTCCTCCTCCTTCTTCTTCTTCTTCTTCTTCACACGCAGCGAAACACAAAACTGCAACAAAGTGGCAACCACGAAAGGAAGTCCGCGCGTCAAAACGGTGCCAAAATGTGTCCGTGTATATATCCTCCTCTCCTCTGCAGAAGTTTATTTCTCTCCAACTTAGGAAACTTGTTGTTGGAGCAGTTTGAGTAAGAAGAAGAAGTAGCTAGCTGCCCATCTGCTTAAATGCATTGGTTGTTTTGGGGGTTTGTAAAACAAGCGCAACACCACCTCTACACAGATGGTGCAATTAGTGGATGTGATGTATAGTACAGTGAGTGTGTTTCGAGTTCAGCCCTCGGCTCTGCCTGTCTGGGAGTGATGATGAACAAGGCGAAATGTGTGAACACGACAGCCACTCCCCAAACACACTAAGCCACTCCCATGAAAACACTGCATTTATTTCAAGTCCCATGTCAAATGTTGTGCATGTGACAATTATTGGAGTCTTTTATTGCATGTTTATGTGCATGCATTTTATTATCTTAAATGTCCCATATTATAAAAAAGTGAGATTTTTATGTTGTTTTTTTTTATTATAAAGCAGGCTTAAGTCCTATATAAATACTGTGAAAGTACCGAAACACTCATTCCGCAGGGAAATGCACACAGCCCGTATTCAGGAACTCTGCATTTGAAACAAGCCGTCAGGAATTTCGTGAGGTCACAAATATACAATATTTAGAACACTAAGCCACTCCCGAAACACACTAAGCCACTCCCATGAAAGCACTGCATTTATTTAGAGTCCATGTCAAATGTAGTGCATGTGATAATTTACAATTACTAGGAGTCTTTTATTGCATGTATATGTGTATGCATTGTATTATCTTAAAGGTCCCATATTATAAAAAAGTGAGATTTTCATGTTTTTTTTATTATAAATACTGTGAAAGTATCGAAACACTCAATCCACAGGGAAATACACACAGCCCCGTATTCAGAAACTCTGCATTTGAAACAAGCCGTCAGGATTTCTGCCCATTCGTGATGTCACGAATATACAATATTTAGACCCTTTACACAGATTTAAACGTAAACATTCTAAATGTGTCCCAGTTTATTTCCTGGTTGCAGTGTATGTGAATGTCATCAGCTGACAGGAAGTACACATGGACCCAAGCTGTTGCCTAGCAACGCAATTCTTTTGCAATTCCTTCACAATTCCGTCACAATTCTGTCAAAATGCGCTAAAACGGAGCGTTTCAGACAGAGGGTAAATACAGGCATATTCAGGCCGACCGTATGAGGAAAATAAAGTTTTTTTTTAACATTACAGTATGTAAACATGTTCTAGTAGAAACACAAAAGTATGAACCTGAAAATGAGCATAATATGGGACCTTTAACTTATTTATAGGTCTATTACTACATCATGCTTTTTGTTTTGTCTGATTGCCAAGTTTAAAGTCATTCTAGTCAGTGGGGGAATGACAGCATGTTTTTAAAAAAGTAGTATTATAATCAACTGTATATATTTTATATCCTTTTGTCTTACTTTTTTTCTTCAGATAATGTAGCGTAATCATTCAGATACACTTTATTCATCTTCTCATTTGAAGTACAGGTTGCTCACAATTTAAAGTTATGGCAAGCCTGTGCTCTAGATCACAGGGACTTTAATGTAACATTCTGATGTCTGGTTTTTTGAGACATCAGTTGGAAGTCTGCCCATGCCGCCCTGTTTCATATAAAAATAATGATCAGATGCAATGATGATAGCAATAGGCTATTTAGAAAAAAATGAGGAGCAAAGGAAGAAAAATATGAGAGAGTACCACAGCTAATGGTGACGGTGGTGGCGGTGCTCAGAGGCCACTGAGAAAACAATTTGACACTATTTTTTCAACTTTCATGATATGAATATGCATGTGTTTTGAACAAGTCCTCATACTAAAATCTGAGTCAGTTTGACTGTGTCAACAGTGTTTGTAAAACAATTTTTGACTTTTCCAGAATGGACTCCTGTGAGTGTTTACTGATCCGACAGCCCTTTTATTATTAACATATTATTAAGTTTAGGCAAACTAAAGTACTTGGTCACATGGGCAACATGTGGTGCTGAAATAAAGTTTATGTTATTCACCTTTCATTTGGACTGTTTTGAAAGAGACATGATGTATTGTATTGGTGCTGGCTTAAAAAAAACTGAGTCATAGTTTAACCAACACTCATCCCACTTCGTCACATACTGACGCTTTGTCAGACCCCTTGGCGTCACTTTTCGGTAGCAGTAAACACGTGCTTAATGTTGTGAATCAAACAAAATCACTTGCTTAGGTTTAGGCAGCAAAACCACTGAGGTTTAGGAAAAAACTACATGGTTGGGCTTAAACGTTGTGAAAATGTAACTTGACATTGTGAACACCAGACACGAACGATCAGCTGATTGTAAACTGAAAGTGAAATGTAACGCACGGGACACGAACAGCCGTCTCCTGGATGAAAGTCCAGCAGTCGCAAAAGGGTTTACATTATAATTAATGGAAAGCCCGGTGCATTGTATAGCGATGCTAAAGGGTGCCTTGTGCGGCGCTGATGGCTGCGACAAAGCGTCAGTGTTTGACAGCCTGGGAATGAGAACGGGCTGGTTTAACCTAACTGCCATCTACAGCTACAGAGTCAGTCCCAATAGGATTAAATGGGGGATGTCATCTTTCCAATGTTACCTTCTGACATGAACTAAATGTCAACAACTGATCACGATTACAGCTGATATAACATTACAGAGAAAAAAAAAAAACTATAATTTTGCCAAACATAATTTTACCCTAAATTACCCTGTAATTTGTACCTTTGACTAATTTTTAAATATAACTTTATCATTGCAGTGATGATGGAAATACCAACTGACACGTATGTATCCCTGGCCACCTGACACAACCATGTGCTCTTCACCACTCTGTTGTTTACCGTGTAGTCTGTGTACAATTCTCCCAATACACTTCTCAGTTTTTTTCTCAGTTTCTCAGAAACAAGACAAGATTGCGCAAGTGTTACTTTAAGGCGGCTGCTGGAAACTGTTATTTCCAGACAAGCAGATCAGATATATTATTTTTGAGTAGAACACAGCACTAGTGAGAATAGGTGTGCACCAGGGATCCATATTGTAGAAGCCCACCTACTGTAATACTGTCTCGTCAGGTTTATAGGAAGCTGTACTGTAGGTCTATGTGTGAGAAAAACAAGTAAAGATAGTTTATTGTTTACTGGTGAAACAGTTGAAAGGTTTGTGTAAAGAGAAAGTCATAAAGGAATAGAAAGCAAAGACCTGTAAGTAAAACTGGGTGCAGTAAAAATATTGACATAGTGTTGAAGGAAATATGTCACTGAGAACCAAGAAACAGGAAGTTGTTTTTATTGGAAATGTAATACAAGTAAATAGTAGGTTACACCTGTTTGTCTTTGTAAAAAGATATTCACTATGTTGTGTGAATGTTGAAGATGAATAGTTCATGAGTGGAACTTTAAAATCTATATATAGTATAGCCCTTTTCACTGCAGGCATTTTGATTTGGCATATAGGAAAAGCACAGGTGCAATTAATAACATTAATGATGGCTGTGTTACATTAAAGTGTCCCAGTAAGCCATAACAGCATGCACAATACCAGTACCCTGGAATATGCACACCTGAATGGAACACAGCCATAATTAATGCTATTAATTACACCTGTGCTTTTCCTACTATATGTCAAAATTAAATGGAATAAAAAAGGCCAATGTACACTATGCATTTCTAACACAAACTGTCATATCAATTAAAAATTGCCAAAAAGAAATGGTGGATTTTATGCTCGCTATACTCCTGGTTGTGCGGTAAGCGCACAATAAGAGTCTTTTCATTCACCTGTCACATTCAGCTCTCCAGAGAGGAAAGAAGAGGTCGGAAGAAACATGAAAATCAATGCTATCGGCCATGAGAATACACACGCAAAGCTTTGCAGTTGTGTCATGTTTGTCTGCAAATGTCAGGTTTTCTTTATTTACCATTAAATCTCTGTTTTGAAATATGTCAATGCGTTCTGTTTAAGTGAACATCCACTACTGTTTAATCATAACCTGCCATGTTACAGCTTCAGTGTCACCTCTTACTCATTGTCAGCAGGGAGTACCAGGGTGTACAGTATATAGTTTAAAATAACAAGTTTTTAATTGGATACAGTTGGCAGACTGCTTTTGATATTACTTTGCACCTCCTGCTCTGTAATGCATCACACTGTTTTTTGAAGGTTCAAATGTGCAGTAATAGAGCATCCAGAAATATTATGTCGATATCCACTTTGTTCCTGCGTGTTTTCTGTTTTAATGTGTGTACAAAAGTTAAAAAAAAGTCAATCAATAAATTGCTTGAAGACTTTTTGCATTTACTTTTTTACTTTTTGGGTTCACATGGACAGACATTTCAATGCACCACTAGTCATTTTAGGTGTAAGTTTTAAAAGGACCTTATTAATCCGGCTATCAATTTAACTTTTGTTTGTATTCTGTTATGCTTTTTTTTTTTTTAAAGTACAATACCTGCGGCTGTGTTCAAATGGGAGTACTTTTTCCTTCATTAAATATTAGGGCTGTCAATCGATTAAAATACATGTATTTAAGCATGATTAATCTCATGATTGTCCATAGTTAATCGCGATTAATCGCAAATTAATTGCATATTTTTAATCTGTTCAAATTGTACCTTAAAGGGTGATTTGTCAAGTATTTAATACTCTTATCAACATGGCAAACTCAAGTCCAACAAGCAACAATATAATTAGGAATTATACTTCTACTTCTTAAACTGACTAATTAATGGATGGCTATCATACTATAAATAATAGCAATACATATATTCATTTTGTATGGAATAAATCATACTACTATTTCTTTACTTTTTCAGATAATATGCAAGTTTGTCTATGAGGGTGCTTTTAAGCACTTGCTTTGAGACAGAAGAAAACACTATGCAAGTGGGATGTGCATTGGCATGTAATATGTGCAAGCTTAATCAATGACATACAGTGCTAAACTGTGCTGTGCTGTGCTGGAGGAGATAATCCTCATTTGAACGCTCTCCAGCGCTTGCTTAAAGATGGTCAACAATCCATGATAGTCCCCAAGAAATCTACTTTGTAATTATGGACACATTGATGCATATGCAAACCATTTTTCGTCATGTTCCTGTTTGATAGTGGCTCTTGCATGCATAACGAAGCAATGCCTTCACATACTACACACACTGATACGCCCACCCAATCAAATCTCATTCACACTCGCATATACAGACACATAAAAAAAAACACGCAGTCTCCCACACACCACATATCAGATAAGCATGCTCCTCTACATTCCCAATTCAGCCTGGTTATTGGATGTTTGGTTTTCAATATGACACGAGTGTGGTGTGTGTGTGTGTGTGTTTTGGTTGCTGTTGTTGTTATTTATTCCCGTTTTTAATGTTGTTTGGCTGTGCAGCCAGGGAGCGGAATTAATTTCTTTTCTGATGGTTGGGTATCAGTGTCTCAGCCAGATGAATTATGCTTTTCTACCATATGTCATTTCCTCTCAGCCTGGCAACACTGGAACCATTTGGTAACGTGAAAACAAATTATCTTCTGCTGGCTCATGCTCAGATTCAATTAAAGCGGTGCAGAGTAATTATATGGAGGTACAAAGGAGTAATAAATGCAAAATAATTAATTAACCTAATACTCTTTATTTACTGTACAATCCCCTTCGTGTTGAGTGTGTAATTCTGTCAATGTGCGACACCGTCACAAATAGCTGCAGTCGGATGTTTGTCACTGAAGTTTGTGTATTCAAATCATGTTTGATTTGATGCGCAGGTACTTGTCATGCTCAGAGCTATTAGGATTACTATCACCATCAGCCATGGAGAAAATATGCATGGCACAGCTGAAAGTGACATGCACACATCAAACAGAACTCAGTTATCAGTAGAAGTGCGATTTGACAGAAAACAAGAAGCGTATAGGAAGAGATTAGCACACAAACAGTGGGTTATTGTGGCATATTTTGTCTTCCATATAGTGAATGTATCACTAGGATAAAGCACAATTAAATGTAAGCTAAGAAACAATTTAAACTGCAGAATTATCTGTAGAAAAGAAGGGTGCTTGAGGCTTTTGAAATTGTGGAAATACAGAAAGAAGTTGAATTGGCAGTGGAAATAATTAGTGAAAGAAGATAAAATAGCAGTGAAAATGGAACGCTGAAAGAAGTTTAAGTGTAAGCGCTGAATAAAGTTGAAGTATTCATTTCAGCGTAAACGTTGAGTGAGGTATATCAGGTGAAAGTGCTGAAGGGAATTGAAGATTCAGTTGAAGTTCCAGCTCTGACATGCAGGAGCTGAAATCGTGATAAATTGAGCTGTTAATGTCAGCTGAAGTGTAATCACTGAAAGCAGATGAACTCTCAGTTAAACAGTACGAGATACCAAAGCAGTGCACGTGTAACCACTGGAAGTAGTTGTATTGTTAGTTGAAGAGTATAAGCCGTTTCTCACCAGTGCGATGCGGTGTAGAAATGTGGAAAATCTGCATTAACAACTATGCACACCGGGTCCGTTGCGAATTATCCGCATTGACGTGTTCTATTTTCGCAATGAGTTTCCTCCTGTCCACTCCACACAACAAAAATGTATCCGGACAGAGAATGTCTAAGGGGCTAACTTTAACTACACGTTACATAAACTAATAGGACCCCAAATGTGATACTAACGCTAACGTTAGCTGTTGTGGCTAGCTCCGTTCCGTGAGCAACATATAACGTTAGCAAGTGCGTATCAGCTACATAACCATCTTCATCGTATCCCACCTACTGGGCGATCTCAAGCCATATATTGTCTTTTATTTGGTTGTTGAGGTAGTCGTAGTGTTTGTCATACATTATTGGGTGTTGAGAAGGGGACAGCCCATTGTTATTCCGAAACACCAATAGTCCGAAAAATTTTACATTGGACCGAAACCATTTGTCCGACATTCCGTTACCCTAAAAGCAAACGGCCATTGTTCCAAGGCCCCAAAAATACACACTCTCCGTTCACCAAACAGAAGCACATGGCGAATTATTATGCAGAATGACAGCGATCAGTTGGAACAACGGATTTCATTGGTCAAACATATATTTCTGCAGGCGGAAATCCACTGAAATCGAGGTCGGTCTGAATATTTTTTCCCACGCACATGTTCCGCATGTGTGCAAGCATTCGTAAGAAACTGTTTTTATAAATTTCTGGGCAAATTATTCGGACGAAAACCCGTTCTTGGTGCACTGGTTTTAAGAGATGAAAGCAGTTAAAATGTCAGCTGAAGAGAAAGAAATTAAGGCATTTAAATTTGAATTCATGTAAACATTTGTTTGTGAACTGAGGCTGAAGGCAGTTAAAATATTAGTGGAAGAGTAAGAGATGGAGGCAGTATAATTTTCAGTCGAAATGTAGCAATGAAAGCGGTTAAAATGTCTGTTAAAGTGGAAGCAACAGTTAATAGAGATACTTGAAATGCTGACATCAAAGGCAGTTGAGGTTATGTTTGGTATGTAAGCAAAGACAGCAGTCGATGATTAAAACTGTAAAACTATGAAAGCAAGTTCAAGACTGTGCTTCACCAAAAGCAAGCACTAACTAATGTTTAGTTGTACCTGAGTTAATTATTGGTTGGCAAAACAGCTTTTAGGTTACATTTTGAATTCCTGCTAAATTTTGCACAACCCTTTATTTGAAATTCATAATGCATTTTAATGTGTTAATTAATAGTGTTGACAAATCCTCTGATCCAAGGCTACACATTTTCTTCTGTCACAACCACTTTTACTACTTTCACTTTACGTGTTCTGTTCTGTACATCAGAAATCTGGACAGCATGAGGTCATTTTACCTTGCCTTGCACATTCGCTTATTATTGGTACTCAGTCAACCATGTATAAGGGTTAATTAACTCTACAACCACATGTTTTGTTCCATAGAAAAATCCTTGCTCCTATGTATTCCTCGTGATTTCAGGGGTACTAATATATATATTTTTTTATTAGCAAGAAATGAGCAGCTTTTCTTACAAGGAGCATGATACAACAACCAAGGCAGAGAAATTTTTTTATTGATTTCAGAGCATGAAGTGTTCTCTTCTCAGACAAACATCATACATGCCTTTAGAAGAGTAAAATGGGCACATAGTTGCAAGACTGCTTCTGTGGAGTGTTAATGAACAGCCACTCCACTGAGACTTAAAACACACACATATACACACACACGCACACACACACACACATCACTGACAAATGTAAGTCTGACACCCTCTCAGAGATAGACAGTGGCCTGCAGCTAGACACTGAAAACATGAGGGGATAACACACTCCAAACCTCACAGCGAGCCATTACACAACTCGCTCTCAACTTCCATCACTGTTCTGAATACGTGCCCCATATAAAATGTGATAATAATTATGCTCTTCAGTTATTATCCACGTTTTATTAAACATCTTTAAAGGCTGTGAAAGGGGAAAAAGCAATCCACTGTAATCAATGGTGTTTCAGCAGTGATAATCTGTTTAGCAGCTCAGAGAACGTGTCTCTCTGTAGAGAACGGGTTTAAGTCATTAAACATCAGCTCTATCCTTCTGTTGCTCTCTTGGATAGATTCCTTAAGTGAAGATAATAGCTACAACATGATCATGAAGAGGAGCTATTTTTAAGAAGAGTTTTGCTCCAAGATAAGGTCACAGTCTAATATACCATGTAGCTATGAGATTTTTTTTTATTATATATATAGCTAAAGACCTTCACTTACAATTTACATTTTAGATGGCGGCAAGCTGAAGGATGTTTTTGATCAAAGGCTGACCAATCAAATTGTTCAGGCCGGTTCTGTGGGCCTAATCAGCTCAAGGGTATAGAGTATGCATATGCTGTATAAAACAGTGTTTAAAGCTGCGCTATTAAATGCCTCATATTAATAATATATAAAAGTGAAGTGAAAGATGTCGCTCATAGTGAAGAACCCACAGAGATTTAGTGTAACTGACTCTGCTGCTCCCGTCAATTCAATGGAGCATTTTAGCATCTATTAGCTGATTGTTTTGGTTTCACCGCCAGCAACTTTACTATTTTCCAACACATTCTCACTCCCAACTCGTCAAATAACGCCGCGTGGTCAATGCCCCTCAGCATCAGAAACCGATGCCCGGGGTACCCCTCTTGCATTACTTTCCGACATGTCAATTTACACTTGTTACATGCATGATGTCCTTTCAAAATAAACTTCTGTTTTCACAGGAAGTTAGGTTTGGGCAACACAACCACTTTAGGTTAGGGTTAGGTAACGGTCATGGTTGACGTTAACTTCACTGACTAACGACTCAAATGACTAATGACTCACAGGACTGACGATACCGACGAGTCATGCAAACGTGACAGAAAAAGTTAACATGATCATCGGTCTCCCGGTGAAAGTCTTGGGTTTGTTTGAAACATCCACCACCATTCCCACCCACCCTTAGCAGATTCTCACACTATTAATACTACATCACTTGCTCCGACTGTCGCAGGTGGGTTTACATCTGAGTTAGTTGAAAGCCCGGTTCCTCCGTACGTCAGTTTCCGATGCCAAAGGGGCGCTGCCCAATCGGCGGTATTTGACGAGTTGGTAGTGAGACCTGGTTATTATTTTCAGTGAAAAAACTCAGATAAACCCACTGTATAGGCTACCTACCCAAAAACCTAATGGCTTACATACAAAGTTAGCTACTAGCTAGCAAACATAGTGGAGCATTTAGCAGCTAAGAACCATGTATTTGCCTTCAGGAGTTGGTGGAGAGTAAAACGGAGCTGAAAAGAAAGTGAACACTGGATCTACATGCATTTGGTGGCCAGAAACACAACTTGTCTGAACAATGTGAACACCATTGGGCTACTGTACAGTCCAGCCTCTGACTGATGTGCTGCCTCTGGAGGCCAAAACAACTTGCTGAAGCAGCTGTCATGCTGGTAGATAGCTATAGCAATAAAGTAATGGCTAACATTTCGTAATATCTCATTCTGCAATGGTTTTAGCCCCTATACCCTTGCCCTTATTCCCTCCTTCTAACCACTGTGTTTGCATTTTATATCGAGCCCTTGGGGGCCGTTACCTATATTGCACTTCTCTGTAATGATGAGGGAGATTAGACATTAAAGGTAGACTAGATTCATTTTATTCTTACTGGATTTGCAGTAACATTTTCACTGTTGAATCACATCTATGCCTCTTATATTTTCACATGAACATGTGTAATACAATGAATGCCAGCTGCTGTTTGTTTTGAATTCATGGACATATTGTTGTATTCCGAGACTGTTGGTAGGTATACTGTACTAAATGTAATCTGCAAAACAGCAGTAGATTTGATGTTGATAATTGTAATGTCTCCTTTCCTGCTTAATATTCATATTGCGTGTTGAATTGAAACATGCTAATAAGCAGAGACAATTTGGTTAGTAAATAAAATATGGTTACCCTCCTCAAGAGTTGCACACAAAATTAAATGATTTGCTTGTGCACTAAGTAAAAAACAACCTTTTTGTAGCTGGACATACCGCTGGCTATTTCATTACAAGAGGCCTGTGTGGACCAATAAGGAACAAGGACTGCATACTGACTAATCTGCAGGACACTTCATTATATTATTCTCAATTAAAACCTGTCCTCAGCAGCATTAGTCATCTTAGCACTCGTCATTCATACTAATTAGCGCTTGCCTTCCGTGCCACATGCTGGAAGAGGATATTTCAATATCCCATTAAGCGATACCAAGATATGCCCTTGATTGACGTTCCCTTAAATCCGGGAGGTAATTACATTATATGCTTCAGTTTTCTTTTAATAATTTCAGATTTCCTCTGGTTTTTTTCTAGTTTTATGTTTAATTTGTGTTAAATTCATCCACACCGACACTGTGTAAGAGGAAAAAAAGAGTCAAACACTGGCAGACTGTGTCAATTCGTGAGTAAAGCTTTTAAACATACATTACATGTGTATACATTCTAATAGTAAGTAAGTAAGTGCATATATCTTAATCCCATATCATGCACTCTTCCATTACGCTACCTAATATGCAAAATATTACTTAGAAGACAGCCATGAACTAGAATGAATAGACAGTGACCACATTTACATGGAAAATCCAACTATTCACTACAGTAACTTAGGCACCATGTGATTTAGGAATTTACCATCCATGTCTATATTTTGTGTGGCACATTTGCACAAGATAAAGTCTGTTCTTCACTCAATTATACTGACTTGCTGATTTCAAGCTGCATAAAGGCCTAAATGGCTCTCTATGCTAAGCAGCTACAGCACATAGATGAGCTTCCTGAATTTGCATCTACCTCACTTGCATGATGTCCCTAAGGAACTATTTTCTTCTGAACGCAGAAGATAGGGATGCTGTTGAGTTTTCAAAATGTTGTTTTTAAATGTTATAAGTATCTCAAAGCAGGCTATTCTCATACATTATATATATCATACAGTAATGCACTGTAATTCGTTCATAGCCCACAAAATCAATTCACATTTTATCCACGTAATTGTGAACGAGTAAGTATAAAGAGTGACAAACGACACAAAGGGAGGAGGTCGGGGTGGATGGGTGGGTCAAAAAACGCCAAAGTTGCGCCGCGAAGACCGGTGTTCGTACCCGTGTGAAACCAAAAGCCAACGTTGATTTATTTGTCACATAACTTCTGTACTTAAATTACGGCACTTATTTTAACCCAAACTACAATCTTTTCCTAAACCTAACTTGTTTTGTTGCTTAAACCTTACCAAGTTTTTTCCTGTGAAGATGAAAGTACATTCGTACAAAAACGCACAAAAAAATTAGGAATAACTTTTCGTATCATAGATATAATACTGTTGTATGAGAATACGTTGCTCAGAGGCAGAGATTTCAAGACTTATTTTTTGTGATTTAGGTGAACTGACCTTTTTTAAATTTTCAGATAAATGTCCGTCATTATCATGTCAGTACATAGATTTAGATGTTATGATTATCACGCCATATTGTTGTGGGATTTTAGTTGTTTTAAGTGGTAAAATAATCAGAACCATCATTTCATGGCTTAAATGAAAACACATGCAATCAAACCTCCACGCGTTGTTGCTGTCTTTTAAAATATTTACTTTCATACATAGAGTATATGCCACAAAAATATTAATTACTGTGTGTTTTGACAGAACATCTGTTACTCCAGAAAGGTTTGCTCATGAGAAAAATATAACAAATGTGTCCCATAGCGCTGCACATATTCTAAATGGTCCAGTGTAATGAGTTTTCATTGTAATGAACTTTCAATGCATGATGATTAATAGTTCTCGGCTCTTATTTGTAGAACGCAATCGGTTATTCTGTAATGTGTCAGCGCGAACCTCCTTTTGTTTGTCTCGTCTTAACAGAGAAGAAGCAGCTCTTTGTTTTGCTTCACATGTAAATTACTGTGTTCACAGGATAATTGTCACCTTATCATATACAAAGAAAAGGGAAACTGCCACCTGTCCCACGGGTTATAACCTATTCTCAGCACAGTGTGAGTGTCAAAACACCATGAAGGTTGGGAGTGGATAAAAAAAATCACAGGTGTGTTAATACATGCAGTGTGATTCAATATGGTCTACATCACGTGAAATGACAAATGGGGGTCTTAAACTAGGGCTGTTTATTGGCAAGAATCTGGTGATACAATACGTATCATGATACAGGGGTTACGAATCAGTATATTGCGATATATAGCGATACTGTATAAGGTGATATATAGTGATTTTTTCAAATCAAATTTTAGGAAAACTGTCATAGTATAAAGAACACACCACCAAATGCATAAATTCTAGTAAATGCATTCAGAAAAGTCCCTGTAAGATCCAACATCATAGCATTACTTTGAGAGGGTACCTATCTTTGAAAATGAAATAAAGTATTGACTGAGTTAATCTTTGCATGTAAACCATTAATTATCAAATTATCGATATTTTGGATTTTTTTACACCCCTATCTTTTTTTTTTTCTTCATCAAAATCAATCAAGGCACATCATTGTTTGTCATTTACATTTTATTAAAGGTAGGGTTGGTAATGCTTAGAAACTAGCAAGAGTAGGCCTACACTAGATTTTAAAAATGATCCAACCAAAAACAATTGAGCCCAGTGTTGCCAACTCTTTTCCAATGAAAGTGCACTTGCTCCAAAAATCACTAAATCTAGTGAGAAAGCCGCCAAGTCGGCAACACTGACAGTCCGTCTCTTCAGGCCTCCCTGAAGATCTCCATTATGAATGTAAACAACAGCTGTCAAGCTAGCAGCTTGTGGAAGACTCCAGTGACGCGCAATGACAATGAGTGCATGAGCGAAGTGCATGCAGGCAGGCAGGTAGGTAACCAGGCAGGTAACCTGTTCCATCATTTCATTCGGCCTGCTTATTACAGTCCTGCAACAGCCACAGATAGAGCATTTGATTTCAGGATGTAAAGAGAATAACAAACAATGTATTTGAGCCACACTTCCAACCCTACCTCTAATCCTGGTTCCAATGACGAGTCTTCTTATTGATTACGTTCTTAGTGTTTTTATCTGCTTCTGATTCTTTTATTTATCTGAGTATGATTCAAACATAAATATAAATATTCTTCTTGAGCTGGACATGCTACCGTACCATTAGCTGATTCTAGGGCATTATGATTGAGACTGGGAACATCAAAAAAACATCAAAGACATTTTTATACTGTGCTGCAGCAAAGTGCTTTGTAATGTTAGACAGGCTTCCTCTATTGCAGGAAGTTATTTTTGCGGAGTGAATCGAATTTTTTTTTGGCCAATTATTTTTTGGCTTTTTTTGGCTTTGATAGCTGACAGTAGAAAGGTGACAGGAAACAAGTGAGGAGAAACAGGAGGGATGAATTGAAATGTGATTCACTCTACTACTCTCTTTGTAAAAACTGGAGCCACACTTTTTGAGCTCCAGACCACACATGTACACGAACCAACCTTGTCGTCTGCATTGGATGAAAACATCCGTGAATATGTTCAATGACAACAATTCTTTATTTTTTTGCGACCCCTACCAATATTTACAATTCTCACTCTCTGCAATATCAGCACAATGCAACTAAGTTACAGTGAAGGTTATAGGAAAGATTGTGTTTTCAGAAAAAGAAAGTTGATTGCAGGTTTGTGACAGGAAACATTATTTCTCTGGAGTTTTAGATTTTTATCTCAAAATGCCTATAAGTACAGCCTCACAGCCAAACCCGATATCACGCCAAACTATGTAATAGACTCACTTGTCCACCAGAGAATAGCATGTCAGTGTCACGTTTTGCCTCGCCAAGGCATGAATATTAAACGCGTGTTGTGCATTAGCCTACTGGCAGGGGGGAACAAAACCACTCACTTAGGTTTAGGCAACAAAACCACTTAGTTAGGTTTAGGAAAAACGTGATAAATGCCGCTAACGTAGCTTACAAAACAAAACACCGGTCTCGAACACCAGTTTCCTATGTGAAAGTCCTGTGTTTGTTGGACCCCCAACTGCTCATCATAAGCAGTATATCTAATTTTTTATTCTACATCACTAGTTCTGATCGTAGCATATTTACACGGATACGTTTACATTGCAATCAGAACAGACTACATGGCGTACAAATGACATGTCAAAAGCAAGAACGGCGTACTTATTGCACGCTTTAACTTGCGCATTATCGTGTCATTCACATGTCTTTTTGTGTGACTGGGCTGCACAGCTGTATAATCTTGTTAGTCCTAGCATTTAGTGGTAGTTTATTGGTAGTTACTGCATCTAAGGCACTTCTCCGTTAGCTGTAGTTTGTGGCAATGATTGTGGCCACTTGAATAGAACAAAAGGTGTTATGGGAGTTACGGCCTTCATTTTCAGAAATACAAAATGCATGAATTTGCCTTTTGCAAAAGTTCAACAACCCCAGTAAATTGCTATTGTCCTCGGATCATTATTGGTTTGGTTGGGTTACCACAAATGGCTCTAATCTGCAGCCAATGTGAGCTCTGCTGTGCTTACGCCACAACTGACTCTGAAGGAAGAGCCACAGAGGAAGAGGTGTTTTAACAAGTCCTATTCTGTCCCATAGATGTCCTCTAATCACAGTAATAATGTTGATACCTCTGCAACATCAAAGACAGGTTATTCTATTTGATCAAATGTGACCGTACTCTAATGCCTGTCACTGGCCATATTCTTATGTTTATATCATGGGTTTGGAGGAATCCTCATGAATATTTATGCCCCGCTGCAACTGAATGCTCAGCATGAAATGAAATGCTGCGCTGCTTGAGGGTTGTTTGCCTTGAGACACAAATCTAAATCTACATATTGCCCGTTGCATACAAATAGAAGTGCTACAGGCTTGAACCTGCAGGCTACTTCAATCTACTGGTCTGTTCAAATTTGGAAGATACCAGTTCATTTGAGTGTACTGTCGGGTAGACTTAATGAATATTTTTGGTGTTTTTCTTTCTATTTCTTTTTATTTCACATTAGGTAGGGCTGGTAGTTTTGTTCAAGTACATATTTTGTTATATTTGTTAAAATTCTCATTACATCCCAACAGCAATCAATAAATCAAATGCTCTGACAAAAAAAAGAATAAAATTTGGTATCTGTAGCTGTCGTAGGACTGTAATAAGCATGGACTGTATATAAGAAGTGGAAGTAGTAACCAATTACCCACAGTTACGTGACGTCACCCATTAGTTTGTGGACTGCCGTTTTAAAGTCTGGAGTTCGGCATTTTGTCCGTCACCATCTTGGTTTTTAGCCAACACTGTCTTGATTTTTTGCAAGAAGTGAAACAAGAGGGAGGAGCTAAGTACAACCGAACTCTGAATAAGCCATTTTTAGGCGACTAAAATGTTACAATTAACTTTCATGAACTGAAAACACACTGTGAAAGGGTTAAAGTCCCAGACCGGACAGTGCCGTGGTAGCGACCTGTCAATCACAAGGTAGCCACGCCCTAAAGCATACCCTGCATTATCATCTATTTTTACTCTAAATTGGTCCGTAATTTACTAAATGAACATCATGCTGTATTGAAGAAGACTTGAAACTAGTGATTAAGACCATAAACTCATGTTTACAATGTTTACTGAGGTAATAAATCAAGAGAGAAGTAGGCTCATTTTCTCATAGACTTCTATACAATCAGGCTTCTTTTTGCGACCAGAGGAGTCACCCCCTGCTGGATATTAGAAAAAATGCAAGTTTAAGACACTTCTGCATTGGCTTCACTTTTCAGAACCGGAGGTTGCCCACTGGTAATAAACCTGTTCAATCATTTCATTCGGCCTACGTGCATGTCTACCTACCTGCCTGCTTGTGTGCACTCTGCTCGTGCACTCATTGAAGAGTTATCGGAGTCTTCCACAAGCTGCTAGCTTGACAGCTGTGAGTACTAACAATAGCCTTGGTTGTTGTTTACATTAATAATAATAGTTTTTGTGGAGTGGCTTTAAGTTTTATTTACAATTTTGTGTTTAATTTATGAATTGAGTAGAATTTGAGTGAATTGGTAAATAGAGTACATGTATTATTTGTCTTTTTACAGATGGATGTTTGTTGCCTGACAATCACATCTCCGTGAGCACCAAGACGGACGCAGTGCATGCATGGGCCACTATGAACACAGCATCATTTTCCAGCAACATTAAAATAACTGCATTTTCTCTTCCATGGTCCAATAACTGAAGAAAGGATCTTGATTTGTTTTCCCCCATGGCTGCAAATCTCATTTTTATAGCACAAGATATTATGTGGCAACCAATTCCAAATCCACTTTTCCTGTCTACTTTTCCATTATCACAATAAAATCAGGGCTCATTTTTATGACGGCTGAATGTTGAAACACATTAAAATGGGCCTGAGAATAGCCCTGCCCTCTTGGCCGTTGTCTTTTGAATTAAATGTCAACATAGGTGTAAAACAAAATGTAACCTCATATTCCGCTGAATATAAATGTGCCATTTGCTGATATAGATGAGTCTGGGAAGAGAAAGAGGCTCATCTCTGCGCTCGTAAATTAACTAGGGGCTGTCCGCGGTTGAGTGACACGTCTTTGATTTGTGGCAAGCAGTTAATTTCAATCCAAATCCTCCGTGCTTGATTCTCACGGCGTCTGGAAAAGGAATATACTGCCATCAAATAAATGACATGTCATGCAACCTTTCAAAATAAGCCATTTGCTAATGTAAGCTAAAGCAAACACACAACTTCAGACCATCATTTGAATAAACATGTGCAGTCAGTCAGTTAACTAGTCAAAACTAATTGCTGATGGTGCCTGGTGACAGCCAATTTAATGATTTCCACCACTGATATTTTTCCAGTGTAATTGATTTCCACAGTGTAATTATGTCGGGACAAATGCAGTGTTTTCAGCAGCAGAGCGCCGTATTAAGTTGTGCGAGACGAGGCTCGGGAGGGCAGCCAGTTTGGACGGGAGAGAAACAGAGGGGTGGCTGGATCCGAGCCATGACCCTTCTACTGTCTCTCTCCAAAACTGTCATTTCCATTAGTGTAGACTCACCAGTGCCCTGACAAACTCTCTCATCCCTTCCAACTCTATTCGATTGGACAAGCACTGGACTGTGTCGTGAAATTCTTCATAAACGGTTGTGTTTTCTGAAGCATGAATAGCTCCACAGTGCTGGTAAATGAAATCAGGAGTATACAGTACATAATGGAGAAGTTTCTTATAATGGCGAACCTTTCATTGGAATGTGAAATAGGACTTTAAGGAGAGTGGCTACGGGCTACGACCTGGAGCTCGTCCAATATGTGTTCTTGAGTGGTGGAATTTAGATTTGCAGTAATGATAGCTTTAAGATCATTTTCTATATGGAACCATAAGGACTGCTGTCGGTGACTGATTATGAAGCAGGAGCAGCTATGTGCTTGCATGTCTCAAGTCGGACTATTCCTCAGGATTTTCATCATATTCACTTCACTTCTATTCAAGAGTATGCATTTTGACATAAGATGGAAATATATTTAGGCAATAGCTCACGACAGGCCGTGGTATGTTGTGATTATATCACAGCTAAGGGGTGTAGTTTGGCGTTGCTAGCAGCAGGTAGTATATTTCTTTTTTCATCACAGGCTAGTGTTACATTGATTTCATTATTTGTTACCCATCTGTAACCTGTGCCGTGTTGGTGTAAGCGATAACCCCGTGACCCTGTCGCTAAGCAACCATGAGTCTAACTTTTTTTCTCAGACGTGGAGTGATACTGAAAGTGCAAAGGTTAGACACCTCATAGCAGTGGTATTTGGGTATCATATCACGGCTGTGAACCAATCAGATTGCTTAATTTGAGTTACCCGTTTTTAAGGGCATGCAAAGGATAATGTACAGCTAGCTGGTCATTGTTGTGAAATAAACCCCGACCCTGGTTCTTGGGGTTTATTTCACAACAATGCCCCATTAGCTGTACGTTATCCCGCTTATTACACAGCTACTAACTTAAGAAATCAATAATTTGACACAAAAATTATCCGACATCAGAACTGCACTCATAGCAACGGTCTGTTATACATAGCAATGGTCTGCTTTAAATAAATAACAGACCGTAGAACGGCATGATTGACCAGTCAGAATCGAATATTCAACAACGCCGTGTAATAAAAATAATATATTGTGTAAATTATAGTTTGTATCAGTATTTTGTCTTCTTGGATGCACAAAACTGAATCATGAAATGTAATTGTCAACATGTGAAATAAAAGGCATCTAAAAAAGCAATAGAAAAAGCGGCACTGCCTGCAAGATAAAAGACTGTGAAGACAAGATGAGGAAAAAAAAACAGAGCAAAATTGAAGAAG
This sequence comes from Sebastes fasciatus, assembly GCF_043250625.1. Lineage (NCBI taxonomy): Eukaryota > Metazoa > Chordata > Actinopteri > Perciformes > Sebastidae > Sebastes > Sebastes fasciatus. Next base: position 12,812,610 of record NC_133796.1, read on the forward strand.
AGAAGAGAAAAGGATTGGATGAAGGAAGGATGAAATGCTCTCTACAGACAATCCATTTACTCCCAAACACACCTTGGGTTATTGAGACCGATAACAATGCGGCAAGGGCCTTTTGTACCGCGGCGCACAGACACATGTTTCTCCTAGGCTGACATAATTGCCATTCTTCCTCTATTTTCTATCTGGGCAACATCAATCTCTGTTGCCAGTCTGTCAGAACTGTCGGCGGCGCCGAGCACAGTCAGGCTTCCCCGTATCAGAGCTTTGTGAAGTGCTGGAGCTATAAGCACAAGATGCAGCAGAGGAGGAGAGATCACACAACTGGGCTCAGCCCAAAAGACTCCGTCCCTCCTCTTTACATCGTGTGTCACCAGATAGATTTAGTGTAAAACTCTGACTTCAGCACCAAAGCTCCATATGGGCTGACAGTAACAAATTGATTCTTGTTGTCTCTGCGACGTCTAATATCACATCAATAACACCTAAAATGGAATGGCAAAAGCAGGGTGCGTGTGACAGTGAATATGGGGGGGCACATCAGGACTGATGAGGATGTACACACGTCACATACATGAGCGTGTTAAGGAATCAGATTTGAAAAGAGCATGTTGATAAAGTATGAGCTTCTGCAGTCGGCAAAAGTACGACAACAAAAAAGCCGAAGAATATCCTGTGCACTGTGAACATAGACTAATCACTGTTTCAAACATTTTTTTTCACAACTTTGGGATGAAAAAGATTGTTTGAGGGGAGAAGCAATATTTCACTGGGTGAAATAGGTGCAGGCAATCTGCCTTTGGAGTGGAGAAGGCAGCAGTGTTTTATAATGGAAGAAATTCAATGTGACATGTCGAGAATGAATTGCTCAGTCAACCAGAAATATCCCTTGTTCTAATGGCTTGGGACATTCAGTGGCGTGTTCTCTCCTCCTCCTCCCCCTCCCCCCATATTTCTCTCTATCTCTCCTTCCCTATATCTCCCTCTCCGTCCGTACAAACACAACATACATCTGTAATGGATAAGGTTTTAAATAGTCATGATTGCTGAAATATACCAAAAATATGCAGCAACTAAATTTGAACAGCAAGTCTTAATAAAGGGTTTGATGGAAGCAGAACATAACTGACCTACTGTGTGAAAGAAAAAATGGCTTAATATCATTACTAATATTACTGTACTGCCTCTGATATCATTACTATATCATTACTAACCTTGAAGTAGGAGATCATTATTATTTTAAGTTGTTTAAAAAAAAACCTGAGTAGGTCAATTATGAGAGATATTTGAATACTAAATCAATTTACATTTTAGGTAGGAAACAGGGCTGAACGATTTCAGTTTCTAATTGTGATTTTTCAGACCAATGTTGCGGTTGGGACTTAAATTGTAATTGTTTTCCATAAATTTAACAACAGGCCTGTATTTATGGTAGTCTTAAACACAATATGATTGTAGCAAACATAAACTCATTTGGTGTATGCATAGAATCTGAATTTTTTAAAGCAGTTTCTTCTTGTTTTTTATATACTAGTCAGTTAGAGAAAAGTCAACTTTCTTAGTTTTATATTAAAAAAATACAAATTTTGCCCACATTTATTAAGATATTACATACTCAACATTATAATCCAAAGATATTAAAATATAATCATGACATTCAAGCATTGTTATATTCATTGATAACACATAGTTTAGTAACAAGTGACAAACCGTAATGTCTGACAATAGAATCTGAATGGCAGCCACTAATAATACTGCTAACAGTTCCGCACTGTAGCTGCTTAAGCTGATGTTAAAAGTGAAATTGGGAGCATTTCTGTTGTCTCTGCATGGCTCTCAACATGGCGACTGCTGAGCCGGTGGCACGTAACTAACGATCACGCGAGATGGTTAAAGTTAGGCATTGACTTTAAATAGTTACGGTTACGATAGGTCGTCGGGCAACAAGTCTTGCGAGAGTTTTTGCATGTTTTTCGCAATTTGCGGGTTACCTTCTAGACACGACCCAGCCAGTGGGGCACACTCACATGCAGTAACATGCACTAAAAGCATGCGCTGCCAGCCCGGCTATGTCAACAAAGCACGGAGAATCTCTGATTACAGCACACACAGAGGAAGAGAGACTTCTCTGCTCAGGTACACATAACTCCTCTATATCTTTACATAGCAAATAGTTGTTTGCTGATATATTAATGCTCTGGATATCATATAAAGCACCTTTAACAATAGCTTCACAGACTGCACGGATCTGATTCAGAGCTTGTAAGGTGCTCATCTTTAAAGTTTAACATCCTGGCAACTCACCAGCTGTCTGTCATGTACACTCGACAACTGCCAAATTACCTACAGCTACATTACCTACCTCGAGCTGACGTGTTCATCAGAAAATTATACAGAGTGCTGTTGCTTCTTTCATGTGTAAATAGTAGCCTACAGACACATTTTTTTGGGGGGGGAGGGGTTTGCTGTTGTTGTAGCTTAACATAGCTGTAGTTTACGTTAATTAGCTACAGCTGAGTAAGGTAGCCGGGGTTAAACTGTTACCTACTACATCATGTTAAGACACTTCATTCAAATCACATCGTGCAATACATTGCGATCTTTCAGGTGACGATTTACTTAAAAATACAATCAATTGTTCAGCTCTAGTAGATAATAAAATTGTTGCCTGATGTTCAATGATTAATATCTAAAAATACATTTATGCCACAAATTTTTCAGTGAAAAAAAATAGCAACTTACTGCTTAGAGTGATATTTTTTTTCAAATGATGGATTTAGATTGAAACTCTTACATGTAAAATGAATATGTAAAGCATGCTAAAATGGCCATGCTGCAGCTTTATCTGTGAAGTGGGCTGAACATAATGTGGCGAGGTGTGTGCGCTGCAATGATAGAAATGTATTTTCCCCAGGTCACTGCTGTGTTGTGATATGTGTACTCTGGCTGCTGATACAGAATATGTATTCCCTTCCCAGTGAAGATAGAGGATGCACTGTCATGTATCCTTTTGCATTACTGCCGTCAGAGTGTACACACTATATGATTGGCACTTTAGATATTCATCCTGTCCACAGAGCATGTCTTACCTTACATGAAATATGATTTCTTGAGAAGTGTAATCATGGGTTGGAAGATTGCTTTCTATTATCCAGGAGTGAAAATGATAAATTGGTGCTGGGGGGAAAAATGTTTCAGATGTCAGTTTCATCGCGGGGCTATTTTACACACACACGCTCAGTTTCATTGTGTTAGGTGTCTGATCGAAGTATTGTTGAAGATTGTGATGATTCTCCCCTCTCATCAACAGGGTTTTGTGAGGGCCGGCACAGCATATAATCTGTTCTCAGGATAAATTAACCCGCGGTCAGTGCAGCCAGCCAAGGGAGCCGTGCTTCTCTGTGAACACTAGACACCTTCTTATTCACGAAACTTAGCTGCTGCTGTCCTTGCGCTGAAATGCAAACAGGAAACACACCAAACTCAGAGGCTAAAAATATCACGGCATTAAGATAAGGTTATCTGGCTCCTGATAACAGGCTGCACAATACATTACATATTAACCAACATTCACACTCTGGTGTTTCAACACTCGTGTGCAGCACAAGATCACAGAGAAGCTGTCATTTTCAACACAAAGGTGGGCCTGCTTTCAGAAAACACACATTTGTGTTCATTTTTACTTAATGCAAAACACATCAGCACTAGAAATCAGTAGTTTAATAGAACCAGTTTACATAGTTGTAGTAATCCAAAGGGTTCATTTGGAAAACACATTGAACTTTGTTAAGGCTGTTTTCATACACAGTTCATTCCTATATAGCCCACAAAATCAATTCTTATTTAATCCACATAATCATGAACCAGGAAGTAGGCAATAAAGAGTGAGAAACGCCATGTAGGACGGAGGTTGGGGTGAATGGGTGGTCCAGAAAACACTGGACTTTCGTTCAGGAGACTGGTGTTCGTATCCTGTGTGAAAATCAGAAGTCGTAGTGAAGAAGAACGTTGATTTATTTGTTACGCTACTTCCTAGTTATTTTAACCCTTAACCACAATCTTTTCCTAAACTTAACTATGTTGTTTTGTTGCCTAAACCTAACCAAGTTGTTTCCTGTGAAGACAAAAGTTTATGTTGAAAAGACTGTATGCATGTAAAAAGCAAAATTGACATGTGTTACTGAACATTCGTAGGAAAACCAAAGATGCATTATAACAACAATGACGTATTACAAGCTCTGTCAATGGTTTGAAATGGTATACACTTCCTGTCTCCTAAGTGGTGTGTTCATTGCACGTTCGCCTCCCCCCCCCATCTCCCCACCTTGTTTGGAAGTGTTGTGAACGTCGTGTGGATGGATGAAAGCAGACTGGGTTATATTTGCATAATGTATTTATATTTTCTTTTATATATATATTTGCTAACATTAGATATTTACACAACTAACAGCCATATTAGTTAGCTAGGGCGTTAGTGAACGTTAGTTGACACATATCACGAGAGTGTGTTGCTGAGACAGAGATAGGTCTCGAACAAAGTTCATTTTCTCCTGATTTGTCTGTCTGAAAAATTTTAGTGGCAGAATGTTCGGAAGATATGTGACTTGTGAAAAATGGTCCAATATATACTGGGTGAAAGAATCGGTCATAATCTGTGTTCACGTTCGCTTCTGCCATTGGAGTTAATAGACTCAGGACATGCCGCTAGTCTCCTAAAGGGGCGGGGCAATGGTGACACAGATACAGGAAACTGACTCTCTCTGAACTGTCTCTGGGAAAACACACAAAAAATGAGAAATAACTTTTTGTAAGATATCATATTAACCGTTGTATGAGGATGTTTTATTTATTTTCCTATATTGCACTCAAGGGAATAGCAATCAAACTGGTGTCGGTTTATTCATTTTTAAGAATGGCCTTCATCTGTTTAATATTAATACATGTTGGCTGAAAAGTGAACACCTGCACTGTCGGATGCAATGAACAGCAATACGCTGTATATAGATGGAATGCATAGAAACATCCCAACAGTGCTGTTTATGGTGCATGCAGTATCCCAGCTGTTTGTGGCAAAGATCCACAGCAATCCACAGGGTATGAGGTCCAACAAAGTGGGCTGGAGAATTTGTCATTAGATCATTAGCACTGGAAACCCCCTTCCTCTTGGAGCTAATGCACTGTTGTCTATTCACACAGACCCGTCTCCTCCCGAGCTCTAGCTGCGCTAAGCTAATACTCTCCGAGGCGTTAACATTAAGCTGGGCTACAATGTCCGGTGGAGCCGTGGAGAAAGGGGGCTCCCCGTGCAGCCCCATCCAGCGCGCTGTTTAGAGTCAGCACACCATTAGTCAAATCTCCTCAGCCATGAAAAAAAGGAGGAGGGGGCAGGGGGAAAAAATCAAAACAGAATATGCATGCATAAAATTTAACACATTTGTTCCCATGGTAACCATTCAGCATGTCATTCACTTGTCAAGCCGCATCAGGGCCGATGGGGTCCATTGTCTGGGTCCTGGTGAGCATGGTTGCCTGGAACAGACCCGGCCCCCTCTTCCTCCCTCTGACCGACATCCAGGTCATTCACCACGCTGTTATTTCTCTTTAATTCACATCGGGCTCGTTTTTTCATCGCTAATCACACGACAAATGACCACCACGGCTCAAAAAAAAGAAGGGGATAATGCAGTGCAGTACTGAGGCATGGCTTTTATGATTCTTATGAATAGGAGTTGGGGGGGTGTGGGATTAAGGAGAAATTCAGGGCCCCTACTCTCAGGCCAACACCTCAAAGATTTCCCCCCTTAGCTTATAGATTTGGTGGGCGGTGAAGGCAGCGCAGAGCCTCAACGTCTATGACTGGCTGTCAAGATCAGTTTAACAGTCACAATGGGAGAAAAGGCCATTTGACTTCTGTAATCTTTTGGAACATGCTCCGGAGTTGCTGTTGATTGGCACTGCTCAACTATTTCTCCTGTGAATAGCACTGTGCTGGATGTTAGGTTGTTGGATGTTGCTTTAAAACACTTGTTAAGGTGCATTGTTCTTATCTTTTTCACAGAATTATTGCACGAGACATTGAGTGAAAGAGAGCGGCGTTACAGAGTAAATTAGTTTTGCTGTTTTGATGAACACTGAGCTCCATACAATACAAATGCACGCTTCCTCCTTTAGTTAATAATCAACCTTTATCCTAACTTACAAATGTGTAAACTTTGGCTGCGAGGTGAGGTCCGACCACTCTGTTGTACTTGTTTCCATGACAACAGCAGTTATAAAACTGTGAAATGTACCCTGTTTTGGGTGATACGGCTTAATCTCTTAATTCCTCCCCATTTAAAGCAGATAGCACCTCTTGACAATGCTTCTTTTTTCCCAAGTTGACAACAACATATTGCAAACCACGCACCCAAGCAACAACACAGCATTGATTATTAACCCCTGCGTGGAGGAAGCTGCTCTCCCAGCTCCGCACATGTGGGGAGCAGATAGTTAGCTGCAGACGGTCCTCCTGAGGACGGCTGTGAGCCGAGGCGTTTGGTCAAACAGCCATTTTTCAACACAACAACATGGCCGCGCCGACCAATCACCTGCCTCGGCCCAATCAATATACATCAGTGGAGATAATATACGGTATCGAGCAGAGTATAAATCTGTGTTGCTGTCAGTTCATTGCAGTTTTTATTTGGTCCACTCTTCTTCTGCTGTGTTAACTTGAAGGGGGCTGCACCCAAACCTACAGTGCAATTTTGTGAAAACAGCACAGCAGCGTAGCATCTACAGTAATTATACAAACTGAGACTGGTTTGTTTTTTATCATATTGACAATTTTCACCAGCACTCTTGTTAGTCATGCTTGTATAGTACACCTTCAACAAACACCAGTACAACCTTCATACTAATTTTTTTTCCCCCAGCGATATAGCAGATATCAGTTTGTACTAACCTGTAATAGTTAAATGAGAGATATAGAGCCGTGTCTCGGAGCTATTCGCACAACAACCAAATGTCAGCACAGGAGCATGGAGAATGAATAAATGAGAAACTCTATTCCGGTATATTAAAAAATGAAACTGGCGTGCACAATCAAACAGCATGGTAATACACAATACAGTGTCCTTGGAAATAGAAGAGTATTGATAAATGACGAAATAACAAAATGCAGGAGGGGAGACTTAATTAAAAAATCCCTTTTATAATGAATAAGAGAGAGGATATGGTAAAGAAATGGACTTGCATTTATATAGCGCCTATCTAGTCTTTTACACTACATGCCAATTTTTACCCATTCACACACACACAGTCATACACTGATGGCAGAGTTGTCACCTGTCCATCAGGATCTAATCTAAATACACATTCACACACCGATGGCAGAGCCTTCAGGGGCAATTTGGGGTTCAGTACCTTGCCCATGGACATCTCGATATGTGAACTGGAGGGGCAGGGGATCGAACTAGGGTTGTCCGAACTAGGGTTTTTGGGCTACGAAGCTTCGGTGAGAAATATTCGAAGGTATTCAAAGCTACTGCTGCACTACTGTAAACACAAGCACCTCTACACACAACAAACAGCGATATCCGTCTGAGAATAACTAATAATAATGTTGAATAGGAATAATGAATAATGTTGTGGGATTATTCCTTATTTCATGACCTATTTTGAGATTTGTACATTATTATTACATACTCATACATAAAAAAGCATTTATAATTTTTTTTCAAATGAAGCATTCGAATACTGATTTAAAGGGTGATTACCATAGCAACGGTCGAAGCTTCGAAGCATTCGGGTCAGCCCTAGAACGAATCACCAATATTCCGGTTAGTGGACGACCCGCTATACCTCCTGAGCCACAGTCACACTGGAACGTGTGAGGCCACAAACATTGAAAGGTAATGTGTTTTTACAACTTTTCAACCTCAATATACTCTATATAAGGGGTTCTCAAACTTTTTGGGGCCTTGCGCTCTTAGATGCCATTAGAATTATTTGTATTATAAAACTTTTTGACCTAAATAATTCAGACCTGTTTCATAGTGACAGAAACACATTTCATTTTGAATACATTTTGGTCTCCCGTCGCTGTTCTCAATAAAACCAAACTCTCTATAACTGTCTTCATATCAGTTTAGTTAGTTTCACTGAGTGAAGTGACTGATTCATGATAGATTGACGTGATGTGTGACAATCATATCAGAGTTTCTATCAGCCCAAAGCTAACGTGGGTGGGAGTAATGGACACACTATGCTTGTTTTATCTGTGCAAATGGCACGCATCTTTAGATATGCATTTTTTTTGACGATAAAGCACAACTTTATAATTTATAGCAAATGAATTGGCGGACCCCTGGCAGAGTGCCACAGGCCGCTGGGGGTCCCCGGACCCCGCTTTGAAAATCCTTGCTCTATATATTATCATGTAGTCTTCATATTTTCTGAAGGAGCAGATTGGTTTAGACTGATTTGGGTACTTTTGTGATGAGCAGACAATCACGTTGTTATATAGAAAGTGAAGAGAAAATAGGGGGGAATGCAAATGAGCTGCTGACTATGCACCACAGTTCCTATGTGAGAAGTATGTTTAAAACCCAATTCTCCCCCTGTCATATCATTTTTTTCCTTGTTGCTGTCTTTTGAAAACCATGTATCTCCAAAATGTCAACTTTTCATGAGCCAAGAAACACAACCCTGTTTTCAGCTCTGTTACGATGCATTTAACATTGCATACATTGGACTATTTACACATCAAATACATAGCAACATTAGCATTCACTTAAAGTAATGTTTTCTATCAGATGATGGCATTGGGTTTTAAATGGCTTATTTAACTTTAGAAATTGGAGAATTTTCTGAACCCATAAAGTAACACTTAATTGTTCAGTTTAAAATTTGGAGATACTAGGTTTTCACTGGACAACAAACTCAATCATACATCATATTTGTATATATATACATTTACAAAGTAAGTACCCCAAAATTCCCTGATTTTTTAAAAATAAAAATAAATGAAAGTAGTGACTCCCATGAGGTCTCTCTTGCATTGAGAAGCATTTCTTTGGCACAATGGAGGACTTTCCTATTCAGTAGAGTTTACACTATATTTTATGCATGGTAATGGCTATGGAGTAATACACAAAGTTAAACCTCCCATTTACTGGTCACGTAAGAGTCAAATTAGTTTTTTCATGCAGTCTGATGTGATTGAAAGCAGTATAGAAATGTTAGACAATCACATGGAGAGATTGGGGATAAGCCTCGACAAATAAAAAGACCCGAAGGTGCACTCTGGCCCCGCTACAAAGTGGAAGGGTGTGAGAAAAGGGGAGTTAAACAGTACCCAGGTTTCAGGGCTTCTTAATAATTTCTCCTCCCTGGTGAAAGTTTGGGTGTGGGAGTCGTGCCTAAATAGACGTGAGACGTGCTCGCCGCCCCTGCTCACAGCCAGCACCGGGCCTAATGAGGCATTAATCGGAGGTGTGGGATGTTGCTCTTTAGAAAAGCGCGGGGTCAGCAAAGCACAATGAAGATGACAACAAAGACTGGGGAGGCAGTGGCCCAAACGAGGGTTTCTCTGAACTGTATGCTCAGCAATCACTTCAAAAGCACGGTGACAGAATATTCACCAAATTTCAATGGAAAACATATGAAAGGGCCTTTGAACGCTTTTGTTTGTAGGTTTTCCTTTTTTCACCAGGGTGATTAACCCCCCTTTACTATCCCACCCCCACGCACGTGCACACACACACACGCAGACACGTCAATCCATGTGAATTCTGGAAACCAGTATGCGATCATGTCTCATGTGCGTGTATTTTAGTTTCTCTAACGAACCACAATGGGTCTCATTTGTTCTGACGGACATGTTTTTATTCCATAATAATTCATGAGCATTTACAAGGCTGAGTTATTATTATCATTGCACACAAAAGATTTGCATTCTGCACAAGCAGAAATCAGCTGCTGGTTGACCCTGCTCTTAACTCCGGTGCATATTGAGTAGTTTCTCCGTAAACACTAGAAGGATGAAAAAAAAAAAGGTTGATTGTTTTTCCAGTTTTCTCATCAAAACAGTAATTGTTTGATATTCATGCTATTGCACCACTGTTTGGATTGCCTCTTGAGCATTTTTTCAGACTTCAATTTGTTTTCATTGTTCTTGGCATTGAGAAATAAAACAAGAAGGTTATTGAATGTTTTATTTGAGGAGAAGATTCACAACGGCCGCTACATTATAGCTAAAAAATGGTGAGGGTAAACTAGGTCAACTATAACATCATGTTTTTTATCTTAGTGTGAGAAAGCACATTAAACCAGTGGGTGTCTTTTATTACCAACTATCCAAAAATAAACATTTCTCCAAAGGTGCTGTGTGTTAATTAGGCACGGGGTCAACAATCATAAACTGGTTTTGTTAGTTTTTATTATATGTGGTTCATGCAGCCACAGATGGCTGTTAGACCATCCGGCCATCTGGATGTGAATGTGTGTATCCCAGAGGAAACTCACTATCCCCTGATACAATGAAGGGTCTGAGTCTGACCTGCCCCCACACATATTTGACATTTCTCAAATATAGAGCATACTTGTTTTGTTCCTCTTATTTATTATTAGTAATTAGACATAATGATTTAACTGTAACTGTATAACGTAAATGTAATTAGCTCATTTAAGTCCATTCCAATGCAAACATTCACAAAATCCTAAACACATATGTTTTTTTTTGGCCACGTAGAGTCAGCGGAAACAAGCTACAAACACAAAATTGTCATGTTATCACATTTTAAAGGGGACATGTCATGCTCATTTCCAAGTTCATTCATGTATTTTGGGTTTCCACTTGAATATGCATTCATTCTTTAGTGTTTAAAAAAACACATATTTTTCTCATACTGTCCGTCTGAATATACCTGTATTCACCCTCTGTCTGAAACGCTCCATTTTAGTGCCTGTCTCTTTAAGACCCTCTTTGGAAAAAGCCAAGCCTGCTCTGATTGGCTCGCAAGAAAAATATGGTGCACCTTTACAAAGGTAGTTCTCAAACTGTGGGTGATATATTCTAATGAGCCTGCATGGGACGGTAAGATACTGTGTATTCCCTTTAAGTTGATACTGCAAACTTGTTAGCATACATTTGACTATTTACACATCCAGCTAATATGTAGCAACATTAGGCACTGATCAAGCTGCGGTATTTGACGAGTTGGAGTGAGAACAGGTTGTGTTTATAGTCATTTGATCCATTGTTATTCTATTTAATTATTTATTTTGTTATGCCTATAGTATTCTATTGTTGCCTGTTGTTACACTAGTTGTAATAATAATAATTTCCAATTGCTTTAGCTGACCTTTTGGAAATTCACTTTGGCTTATTTTCGCAGTTCTGCATAGGACTTCATAGGAGACAAGTCAAGTTAATGATATTGTAGCTTTATTATAACATATCCAGAAATATAATGCAGAGTTTTGGGCCAATTATCGCTGCAGCAGTCAGCAATACTGACAGATTGGGAGCCATGCTCTAACATCAGCTGCAGAGAGCAAGATTCAAGTGATGTGAAAATATGTACAATACATACTTCGAATTTATCTACATGAACAAATACAAGATCAGTACATCACAACATTTTGGTGTGTGTGTGTATATATACATATGTATCTGGGGTACACAAATAGTTTATACCTTAATACCATACAGATTTTTTTTATGCCATTTGACCACTGAAATTATTTTTTGTGGGGTAAAAGGCAAGTGACCATCTTCAGCAATTCAGTGGTAGGGGGAGCTCTGTGATAGACCTTTAAATGAAGTTTTACAGCTGAGGCACAGCTGAAAATGGAATCAATAAATAAAATGTGCAACAATCAACGGGTTTTACTTGGCATTTATCTGAAGCGGTGGTCACGCAGGAACCTTAATAATAACTGGAGGAGATGACATGCATCGCCAATATCCAATATGTAATAAAAAATAATTTTATCAGCAAATTACATTAGCCTAATAGAAGAAAGTAAACAGTCATAATGTATTGTAGATGGTGGATGCTATAGTGCCTTAACAGCTAGTATTGATTTGAATTGCCTTCCAGACACTGCCTCATCATCCCACAAATGACATTACACTTTGATTGAAAATGCCTTTAAAGTTAACTGCTGGGAAAGGTAATTTATTTGGCAGCTACTTAATTTATTCCTCCTCTGATGCGCATTCATCAGAGTGATCAATAATCAAATGATTTCACTGATTATGTGAAATGAAATGTACGGAATTAGCTCATGTAGCAATCTCAGACAGCTCTTCATATTACAATGGAAATATGGGATGTATTACACGGTCGCAATAGTTTTATGGAGCAAATTAGATGAATTTCGAGAGGTGTCTGCCACTTACTCTTGATCTCTTGTTAAATGCAAATGAGCGCACTCAGCGGCATCTCAGTGAGTGCACCGTGGATCCTTTGAAAAGGGAAACAAATGGCTAAGAGGAAGACACGGGATGGAGAGGCAGCAAGAGATGGAACCACGAAGCTGGCAGCGTTGTTGATGCTCCGAGCTTTTTTAAATCCAAACATTTTCTCTGGGTTTCGATTGAATATTTAACTATTGACCTTGTGTGTGCTCAGCGATCAAAGCAACAGACCCTTCAACTCTGAGAGAGATATTGAACACTTGTTTTTGACATGGGCCTGTCAAATGCTGTTGCCGTGGCAACGCGGACACTATGCAAAGTGAGGCCTCGCTCACCGTTGCCTGTTGTGTCCAGACAGTAATTCAGAAATACATTTCACTGTCAGATTCTGCATTGTGTCATTTGAATGTTTCACCTCCAACGACAGAGACAGCACACTTATATATTTACATCCAGTATAGAGTCGTATTAAGAGCACTATTCAAAGCAGGACAGACATTGAACTATTCACCTTAACATTCCTCCCATGTCAGGCACAATTGAAATATCTGGCTTTGACTTGTTTTGCATACCTTTTCTTTGCAAACTATGTGCTCAACAACATGCACTCAGTTTCACATGTACTTGTCACATCACAAAGATGAATGCCGTTTCTTAGATAGTTAGTGAATGGCCATGAGCTGTCCCAAGAACAAAGTTTACAAAAAGATAATGATATTCATACGTAACATAACAAACACGCAGGCATTTCTTAGACCTTGAACCTTGTGACACGACAAAGCTGTCTCAACAGTAGATTTAGCATTATGCTAATTTTGACCTGCATGGTGTAGAAGTTAGATTTCAATGAAGCGAGAAAAAGGTTGGAGAAGATGTAATGTTAATGGCTACAAATAGCTGCAACAGTTAAAGCAGCAGTAGGCAAGATGGGAGCAAATACGATTATAAAAAGTTATTCCTATAAAACGGTCACTATATCCTGCCTCTGTTGAATGAACAGCCAATAGGAACGCTCTCTCTCTGAAATGACCTGTGATTGGCCAAAGTCTCCCGTCACGTGCTAGATTTTTTAAAACCACGAAACAGAGCCATGAGGAGGTGCAGAAGTTTAGTTTTCTCTCAGAACACTTGAATTACAATATGCTGAAAGGTTATTATGGATTTTTGCCAAATGATGCCAAAAACATTCTGGCTACCCTCACTTTAATTGAAATTTGAACTTTATTCCATCAAATCATGTACCTTGATGTTAGCAAACTACAAAACGCAGGCAGATATTTATCTTCCCAGTCAATCATAATTTAGGGCCTGTTAAAAAATATTTATATATGGAAGAATGTCGATTGATATCTTCATGCCTTGTGCATCAAGTATGCCATAGAGATGGAAAAAGAGGCCCAAAGATGGCAGTTGCAGCCAGATAACTTTGTATAAGACAGTGCATTTTGTTGAAGACTGGGTCTAAGGTTACAAGTGCAACTCAGCAACTAGAGACATTTAGCTCCACATTAAATATAACATTTTCATGTGATTGTGGCAATCATGCCAGTAAGGCACAGTCTGTACAAAGCTAAGTAAGAGTAGCTATGAGAAATAAAAGGTTCTTACCAGCACATGTCATCCACAACAGCCATTTGAAGGGAACAGGACCTGTATGTGTTCCACCTGAAGCCTCTAATTTGAAGGAAGTGCTGGAAGGAATTGATTGATTCATGCGCAAATAACCCCAGGAAACACTATTTGGTCACAGCTCAATATTCTATTGGTTTTGCAGTTTTTCAAGCGCAAATCAGTGGGAGTGGAAAACATGTGACCATATAGAGATACAATGCATGTACACATTTTATTGGACCACTATATCGTTAGCACGTGTATCATTGTATGGAAATAAAATGCATAATTTCTCATGACAAGCATGATGGACGTAATGAACACAAACCTGAAATCATATTAAAAGGCGCAGCATCTGCCTTTGACAGGGTGTTACAGTGTTATTTTCCTAATTGGAGAGGATAGTTGGGTGAGCGACTGTCATTATGTGGCACTGTGATTGGCACAGCTGTTTAAAAGATCTGAGATGGATAATGTGACAGATGAAGATAACCATATTCTCATATTTATTTTTCATTTCTCGCTCTTTTTGTCCTAATGCACCTCACATAGGGGTGTAAGAAAATATTGAGTATTGTGATATTATGTTTTGTAATATTGTATCGATGCTCTAAAACACTGTGTTGATTTTTAATTAATAGTTTACATGCAAAGATTTGCACAGTCAATACTTTTCATTTCACTATTTCATTTGCAAAGATATGCGATAGATTTCAAAAATCACAATATGTCGCTTTGCTTACAGAATCGCAATATATCGCAATATATTGAATCGTAACCCTTGTATCATGATACGTGTCGTATCACCAGATTCTCGCCAATACACAGCCCTAATAGCCCGTTCCATTGGTTGTGATCATGCGGTTTAAATGCAGGCTCCAGTGACATGAACATCTTGCCTAATGCATTATTAAATAACACAAGACTGATGCTAGCTCATTAGCTGCATTTGAAAAATGAAGCTTTTAGAACTACAAGTCTGCTCCTCATTAACTTGGTTGCAATCATCAAGAATTAGTCGTTGCACTGGCTCACAACTTAAAAATGACTGAACAGAGTTTTTTCTGCACATGGCAGTGAAAAGCTGGCAAGGTTGGGTGAGCTAGCTATAAATACTCGAGAGAACAAAAGAGCAATTGACTGCTGCAGTGTAGGTGTTGCACCATCTGTTAAGACAACAGAGATCCTACCTTCTGGATTCTTTGTATTCACGAAAGATATTCAGCATATACACCTGCTTTGTTCTAGCAATTGTTTGATGAACCGAGACATAAACTCTGACCTCAGACAAATGGAAATACATTTCATGTCGAGAGGCTTAGTTCACAAACAAAATAAGACAAAAAAATGTCAACTAAACGTTCCCTCATGCCAGGCTGGGATGGGAAAGTTCAATCCAAGCTCACATTAGGTGTTAAAAGCATTTTTATAACCAAACTTATAGAAGCGAAATAACACAAAAGTAATATCAGCAAGCTGTGACCTCCATCTAGTTCAGTGTATCCTGCAATGTTTGACAGCACAGAGCCACCCGATCCTGGCAAGGACTCACTATTGCGATGCTAATCAGAATCCCTTTAATGGCCATGTGCACTTTATACAACAGTGGGTGACATTGCTGTAGAGACATATCGACAGCTTGGTAAACAAAGTACATAATACTGACACACATGGTAGAAGGACAACAGGATCTGAAATGCAGTGCAAAGGGTCAATGCAAGACAAATAATATGACTGACATCAGATGTAACACCAATATACCGAATACTCACTCTTCAATAACTTATATATTTGTATATTTGGCTGTAGGTCTCAACCAATGCAATGCAATTCATGTGGAAAGAATTTTAATGAACTAGGAAATGTTTGTTTTTACATTTCATTCAAAGTAAGCTAGGTCTTGATCAGTCTAATTATACACCATACTGTATATTTGCCACAAAATTAGCGCTGATCTGGCTGACCTTTCCAGTACACATGCATTCAATGAAGCGATAATTAAGAGTCTCATAAGACATGAGAGCTTGCCAATTATTGGTCCTTTAATACAAGGATTTGGGCTGCAAGCTCTTTTTACTCTGAAAATGAATGACTGCCTTACAGAGAAATGTCCAAAGCACTTGAAGTATGTTTGAAGACTGTGGTTTAAAGTAACGTCTAGAAGATCAGATGGGGAAAAAAAGATCTGGCAGACCAAATGTACAAACACACAGGTGCCTAATTATAATGATCTAGGACATTTCCAATTAGATCTAGGCCATCTCCAGCGAGGCTTCTCACTTCACTTATACCTACTGTAGTTTTTACTTACATTTATTTTATTTTAAACCTGCATTAACTGATTGTTTTTGCCACTTGGAAGCAGTGCTGTGTTCATGTTGCTTATCATTACACATCCAGCAAACGGAGCAACATTAACATTATTTGAAGTCGTGTTTCTGTCCTGATGAATTGAAGTCCAATAATCACTGTCCCTTTAGCTCTGTTTTGTTCTCCACCAACTCTTGAGGGAAATATCTGGCGCTCTATCTAGTTGCTATGTCCTCCACGGCGGCTTTTCTTCCTCAAGTACTTTTAGGTGACTAAATTGACCTTAACCATAGAGGAGGTGGCAGATCAAAAACTGTAACTATGAGTCATTTTGGGGGGAAAAAAACAGTCTTTCTTGTTTTGGTAGAACTTGTTGGATAAAACATACTCTTATCACGCTGGTCTTTGTACCGAATGTTCAGGCAGTGAAAGATGTGTTCAATAAAATAAAAAGTCCAATACATATTATAGAAAGAGCCTGTGGTGGAGCTACAGTGTTTCTGTGCAGTATACTTCTTAAAGGAAACAACAATAGTAACCAAAGCAGTACTGCGGAAGTATATTCTATCATTTACTACTTTAGATGTTGTGTTGTTATAGTAATGAACACAATTATAAGCCATTCTGTTGCAAGTTTAATGGTGCAGGGCATTTTATAATAATACGTTTCCACAGTGCCAGACGTTTCTTTATATAATGCTTTGATAATGAGCTGTATATATAACCCTCTGTTCTCTGAAGCGTCGTGCTTTTTAGGATGCAGCGAGGGGCAGAGAGAGGCCGCTACTTCATTAGCTTTCAAGTTTAGACCTGGTAATTGAAATACATTAGGGCGATCTAAAATGGATCTGATGGTAAATATAAAGTGATTTTTTTGTGGAAGTAGGGACGGGCTCTTCAAGCAAATGTAAATTTGTATATGCCAAATGTGTATGTGTGTGTGTGTGTAATCCGCGTGCTTGCACAGCTAGAGAGAATAAAAGGAGGAGAGAAGGTAAAGGGGGGGGAGAAATAGTGAGTAAAAAAAGAGAGAGAGGGAGAACTGAGTTCAGTAATATCCATTAGATTTATTGTGGTGCAATTCCCAGTCCCTCCAGTTCTGCCTGAGGGGGACTATATTACATTTCATCACAGTTTCATTTTCTCCTGCAGATGAGAAATGGGAGTTCTGTAGCAGTAATGTAGCATGTATGTGCTAAATCTCATCTCTAATAAAATCAAACACATCACAACTCCTGGCACTTTTGCTACAGGTCCATGACAAAATGAAACACCATCTGTTATCGTATCAAGACCAGCTTATTAGAACATAAAAATCAAACACACCCAAGGAATAAGAATGGGGATAATGAATACAGCAGGTAATGGGATGTGATGGGAGGACTGGCCTTAAAGGTGGGAGACGGGTCCTTCTGAATCAGAGTCACTTTATTCCCTCAGTGCAGTAAGTATATACTATACATTAATAGTGGGATCACATGTTAGCATTGTCCCAGCACAAGTCAAAGCTGTCCACTCAGAAAATAATTACAATAGGTCAGTCTGTGTGTTGTTGCATTTGTGGATTTTAATAAAAGACTATCTGGGTGAAACAGTTTGCTATTCAGATTACAGGTATTTGATATGTTTGACCCAGTTTAAATAACTGGAAATAAAAACTGTAATATATTCAGATTTTATTTCCATTTTCGTGAGTTTGGAAATGGACATACACTCGTGAATGTTATTACATATTCATTCAAATTATGCTTGCAAATCACACGGAAAGTAGAATTTGATCTTTGGTTTATGGGCTTCTGTGAGACTCATAAGCAATTGTAACTTGATAATCATGGCTGCCATGACTTTAAATACTATACTATAATATTCTCATGTACTCATGATAACAGTAGTAGTAGCTGCAGATGCATACTTTTAATAGTAGTAGTAGTTTTACCAGAAACTGAAGTACATTTTAATAATGTACTAGTAGCATGGGCAGTAGTTGTCGCTGTACATAAAGGTGCTTTATATGAGAATGGTAGCATTTCTATTGCCTCCTTACGGCTCTCAACATGGCGACAGCTGAGTCGGCGACTCGTAGCTAACGGTGCTAACAGTGAAAACAGAAGCAACACAGCTGACAGAGCTAACAGTGGGACAGGGGGGACCAGAGGTTGGGCGCTACGCTTCCGTCGGTCAGAGCGGCGTTATCAGCTGAAACTGCCGTATGAGCCCAATGCAAAGCGGCGGCCGTGAGCTAGCCAGTGGGGCACGTTCACATGCACGAACATGTACTAAAAGCAGGCACAGCTGGCCCGTCGACGAGAAGCTCGGATTACAACACATGCAGAGGGAGAGCGCCTTCATTCTCTGCTCAGGTAGACATTACTCTATGCCTTTACATAGCAAATAGTTGTTTATTGCTATATTAATGCTGTGGGTATCGTGTAGAGCACCTTTAAATAATAATAGCAATGTAGTTACAGTCTTACAGTCAATCTTACAGTCAGTTAACAGTCAATTAATTGATTAGTCAAGTGACAAAAAGATAATGGACAATAATCTATGTATTGTTCGAGTAATTTGTTTGCTGGCTTAATTGACTGTCTGCCAAACAGCAATTGTCCAAACATAGCTTAGCAACCAACAGCTCAGTCTTTTAGACTTATATCATCTATGTAGCCATCATGTGCATATTTAACAAGAAGCCTGCTTTTGTCTACATCTGTGTGACATAAGGGACGTAATTATTTCAGAAATAACTATTAATTTCAGTGGTAAAGCTGCCACCATCATCACTGCGAGAGAGCAGAAAGGCGTAACATAAGTAACCAACGCTGATGGGGCTTAATGGTCCCTTGTGAGGATTTGTTACTTCTTTGTGATTTATATCATTGTAAACTGTATGAGGAACAGTTTGAAGGCTTCACATTGGACTCTCAGACGTTTTCATTGAGCATTTTTCACTATTTTATGACATTTTACAGAAAAAAAGTTAATTTAAAAATCTATCATTTCATTAAAGGTACAGTGTGTAGGATGTGGCGGCATCTAGTGGTGAGGTTGCAGATTGCAACCAACTGAAACTTATCCCGTGTGCCAAGTGTGTATGAAAACTATGATTGCTGGCTTGAAAAACGTGACAACTCAAATGGCCCTATCTAGAGCCAGTGTTTGGTTTGTCCATCCTTGGCTACTGTAGAAACATGGCATCCGGCTCCGCGAAGAGGACCCGCTCTCTATGTACATATAAACGGATCATTCAAAGGTAACGAAAACACAACTATTCTTAGTTTCAAATGATTATAAACTAAAGAAAACATACTTATTAATATTATATTCCATTTCTGCCAATAGATCCCCCTTAAATGTAACACACTGTTCCTTTAACTGATCATAAAAATAAGAAGTTGTAGGGCTATTTTAGGAGGAGTATTAGTGCTACAAGTGCACTTGAAACAGTAGTAGTGGTAATAGCAGTAGTATGCAAATGTATAATAGTAGTAGTACTACTAGTAGCAGTAAAATGTGAAGGAACAGTAGTAGTGTTAGTGGTTGTGGAGCTGCAGCAGTGTTATGCACTGTAGCTTGCTGGCAGTGGCCTCATAAAGCAGCTCATTAGCCAGTGGAGCGACAGGGTCAGTTGCCTTAGCTTGATATTTTGTGTCAGTATCAAATAGCTGACAACAGGTGGGGGATTATAATCATGGTTGCACAACTAATAATACCAACTGCTTAGTATATCAGTTACCACACAGACAATGGACAATCACAGCTAAAGGGGGAAAGCAAGCGCTGTGACAGCAATGCTATCAACGCAGACTTTACTGTCTTTGTTTTATCTGGAGCAAATCCAGTCAAACGCATTTGATCTTCAGTGAGGGAGCGTTGGGAAATAGGCGTGAGGAAACAAAAGAGCAGTGGCAGAGAAAAGAAAAGGCAAGAGAGTCGGGGTGAAAATCATTTTCTCTGCTCTGCTTTGTCAATTTCAGAGTGCCATCTCCCGATAGTCATTAAATAAGTTGTGTTGTTGTTTTAATTATCGATAGTAAAGCAATCTGTTCATAATTACAAACATTTGCTTGTGGCAATTACAAACAGTGGCTGGTAGCAGTTTAATTTGCCCGCTCTAATCTTGTCTGTAATTAGAGCATACACAAGCAGAGCACCGGAGTTGTTCAGCTCCAAGGCAAACAAGACAAGACTGAAATTCCCATTATAACAAACTGCTGACTGCCTGCGGCACACAGACCCGCCTGCCTTCAGTGTAAACATTTCCTACATTCTAATCCATTTGTTTAGCTTTACAATGCCATTGCACTGATGTGGCAGGTTCTCATTTCACCCTCTCTGTAAAAAGAAAGTCAAACGAAATTGGAAAAATATTTCATAATATTGCACCACGGCGCCAACAGGGACTACAAGTTGTGTTTATTCATGCTGCGAAAAAAGCTCATCTTAGATCATAACACCTACGTCAATATGAGCTGTAAAGTGCACATCGAGCAGGCATAAACAGGTTTATCATTATCATAATACTGAATCAAATCCAACCTGCTTACATTCGCTGAATTTAAGAGCTGCATGTTGATGGGTGAAGTCAACACTGCACTGTGTGTGTGTGAGGCCACATGTTAAAGGTTCTATGCAATTCAGAGCATTTAGCAGCAAACTATTTGCTATGTAAAGATATAGAGGAGTGATGTCTACTTGAGCAGAGAATGAAGTCGCTCTCCCTCTCTGTGTGTTGTAATCAGAATTTCTTTATGCTTTGTTGACATGCACCGGGCTGGCCTCATGTGCATTATAGTGCATGTGCAACCCAGTCTCACGGGAAGGTGTAGGCTATAAATAGCATGATATTACACAGACATTCACAGACATTCACATGTCATGAGGATGCTTTTTAAACTTTTCAAATGCCACGCAAAAGAACTATTGTAACGTCTGCCGTTAGGTTGAGGCAACAAAACAGCTTAGTTAGGTTTAGGGAAAACGTCATGGTTTGCCTTCGAATAAGTACGTAAACTAAGTAAAATATGTAATGTATATCAATGCAGCAGTGCAGCGCACCCTCCGGTTCTCCCCCAAGTAAATGCTGTCAGCTCTGTCAACACTGTTGCTGTTAGCACCATTAGCTGCCAGCTGTCACCATGTTGAGAGCCATGCGGAGGCCATTGATATGCTCTTAATTCAGTATAGATAACTTTTATGTATCTTATAGCTTATATTCTTTTAGTACTTTGGCATTATTTTTTAAAGCTTGATATTGTAAATTGCAAATAGTTGTTTGTTGTCAGCACTATTTGTGGTATTAGCACCATTAGCTGCTAGCCATCGCCATGTTGAGAGCTGTTTGAGGGCAATATATATGCTCTGAGTTCCGTATAGAGAACCTTTAAGTAGGCTATCTTATAGCTTATATTTTTTTAGTATTTTATGTGTGTATTTTTAGAGCTTTACATTAAACGTTATAATGATTTGAAAGGAGACGGGCTCATGAAACTCTCAAACACATACAGTGAGTGACACACCACATACACCTCTCCTTGGACACTGCTTCACCGCAGTCCCACAATCCATCTCTGGATCACAGTGTTGACGGGGCCGGGCTGGGGGGGGCAGGGAGTAAATAGTTTTACAAGGCGGGAGATGTGTGTCCATCATGTATCTACTTGGAGTCTCCCCTCACATGACAAGTACATGTCCAGAAATCGCTCTCTGAGGTCAGCTTGGAGATGTTGTGTCAAGCTGCACTGGGAATATGGCATGGAAAACATAGTGGGGGCAATAAAGGGTATCCAGGGTTATGTATGTGTCACACAAGTTCTTCTTCTGTACAGTATGGCTGCTGAATGTTTTGGATCAATCAGGTTGAAAGGAAGTTTGTATTTTGAGTGCTAATGTATGCATATGAATTGCAACCAAGAAAGCTATTGCATATGCATGTATGTACCCACACATATTTTCTCTCTTTTGCTCTAATAACAATAACAATAACTCTAAGGGAACATCTTTCACTATCACCACAACCCCCATCCCAGTCTGTCTGAGGCCCTTTTTTTCCTCTCAGATGATAGCTATTAATTCCCTTCAGAGGCTGCTTGATGGAAGGCTAACAACATTTTATATTGTTGATACACTTCTGACTCGAGCTGCATGCTCTCAATTACTGATGAAAGATAGCTGGTAACCTGGTTACAAATGGGCTCCGCTGTTTAGATGATGTCAGGCACCTTTATCAAGCCCGGATGAAAATAGAGAGGGGGCTGTCTGTGGACCCCTTCAGCTTCTTCCAGCGCCGATGTTATCCTCCTGTAAAGAGATGCTTAACTGCACATCCAGGTTGGCTCGGTGCCATTTCAATCTGGTCTAAGTGATTATCATTCATAGCGTCTCTCTGCGGAGACACTGACACCAGCTATCTGGGAGATTCTCCCCAGCCCTGTCAATTAAAGGACCAATCCGTAATTGTGGTAATTGTGAAGCCCCCCTCTTGAGAGATTGTCACCTCACTACTGGGTTTGTTTGCACTGAAGACATTTTTTTTTGTATTTTTAATATCTCTATATCAGTGTATTGTGATAAATGGGGGTTTATGTATTTTTTATATTGTTAAACCTTTGTTTACATGGGTAATGTTTGTACTATTGCTGCTATTTAGAAATATGATAAGTAAATGACACAAGGTAATTTTTATGTTTACAAGACAGAGCAAATGCGGCTTGTCCTCAAAACTTAGGTGAACAAATAAATATAATTCTGTGTTTACAGACAGACAGAGTTTCATTTTGGGTTTTTTTAGTGCTAAATATGAGAACCCATCTGTTTTGAGATACACTGCAGAATTTTAAGGTCCGTGCCTCTGAAAGAAATGTAACAGCACAACCAGTGTGCAACTCTGTGTCTGAAAAGTGATGCCAATGTGGAAGTGCCTTAAACTTGCATTATCTCTAATAGCCAGCAGGGGGCGACTCCTCTGGTTGCAAAAAAAGTCTGATTGTATAGAAGTCTATGAGAAAATGACCCTACTTCTCATTTGATTTATTACCTCAGTAAACATGAGTTTATGGTCTCAATCACTAGTTTCAAGTCTTCTCCAATACAGCATGATGTTCTTTTAATAAACTATGGTTCCATTTAGAGTAAAATAGACCATAAAGCAGGATATGCTTTAGGGCGTGGCTACTTTGTGATTAACAGGTCGCTTCCACAGGGTTGTCCAGTCTAGGAGTTGTTCATGATTTAGTCTTAGAATTCTAACCCTTTCACAGCAGAACTTGAGGCTTCAAAACGGCAGTCCACAAACCAATGGGTGGCGTCCCGGTGACTACGTCTGCTTCTTATATGGGCCTTCATTTTCCCAACGGCCCATATTGACTTCAATTTTAATACAGAAGAACCTCTGCACACTAGAAAAGAAACAAAATGATCCTTATCAAAGCAGATATTTGATGCTGAACAAAGGGATTTCATTATTGATATAATCCATTTCTGAAGCATTTATCTGTTATGCAACATGCAATAAAGACTTCCTCACTCTTGGCTTTTTTATCATTAGTAGTGGTAGTGGTTTGTCATTAAATTAAAGCCAGAGAAAAGAAGGGAGCAGTAGAGGTAAAACAAATAAATGGATGTTTTTTTATGAGTGGCTCTCTGAATGTTTCTGCACCCCGGGTCTGTGGCCTGAATACAAATGCAAACTGTTACATAATGAATGAGCGCTTTACTCTGGGAATAAAGATTAGCAGCTGACCCCTTTTACATCATCATCTTATTTCAGGAACAAGAACCTCTTGGGCACGGCAACTACTGCGCTGCATTCTCTCATTTTTAGTCTCCACTTACTTACAAGTTGGTGCAAAGGGAACGAGAAATGATTTTGTTGCGACAATGATCAGGTTATCATGAGATGTCTTGTGTATAATGCCGCTGCTCTTGCATACGCATATTATGATGCTGTAATGAAAGTGAATGAAGAGATGATGGGATGATCAGAGGAGATTTAAACGTCTCTCTAGCTTACAAGTGAGGGTCAACAAATAAACACAGGCTTCTGGTTAGTGAACTTAATGAATAAATCATTGAGCATGACCCACCCACCTTCCCCCAACACACACATCAATCCTTTGCCCATCACAACAGAAGCTACACCCCCCCTCTCATTCTCCTTGGACCCTTGCACATCTGCTACCATTACATACCCTGGCCCATAGTCACGTTGCTGTTCATTATATTGTGTCACGGTGTGCTCTGGGTCTCTGCCAGCAGAAATTAAACTCTTCAGAAAAGATAAACATCATATTACTTCATTACCCTTTTAAAACACATGCAAATTAGAGCCATTAACCCCCCCTCTCTCTGTCTCTCCCCCCGTCTTCCTCTCTCCTGGGTGATGAAGTTTGTCTGGCCGGTGTTCAGTCATTCCCCTTTGTCACAAACTGACCGTGAATGGACCCGAACCATGCGGCTCTGCCCGGCTCATTTTCCACCTCTGAATTAAACATTAATGCCGCTTGACAGCAATAAATAACATTTATCACAATGGGGATCTAATAATGATTTGGCTGTGCTCTGGCCGCTCATCAGAGCCCATCAACTGACGAGGATGGCAGCGTGATTATGCCAGCAGCTGTCTGTGACAACTGTATCTAAATCACTCCGAGCGCGTCTACTTTCTCTTTTGATCTCCCGAATGCATGTCGTTATTGCAGAGTTGTCTTTCCATTCCTCTTCGTTCTCTTTTCACAACCTAATTACCGTCCCAATCACAGATATCATTATGCTCTCATTAAAGCCATTCTGGTGCTTATACTCAGTAGGTTTACAGCATATAAGGGTGTACAGCAATTAACCAAAAACACAACGCTGCTCAGTTCATTGTGTTAAAGGAACAGTGTGTAACATCTGGCGGTATCTAGCGGTGAGGTTGCAGATTACGACTTCTCCCGTGTGCCAAGTGTGTAGGGTTGTTACGGTGGCCGATGTGAAAACGGAGATGACTCTCTCTAGAGCCATGTCACAGTTTGGCTCAGTTCCCGGAGGTCCTTGGGCTTTTTGTTAAGCCGTTCAGATGTTAAGACTATCTTATGTTTATCTTTTTAGTGGCGTATTAGTTCTGAATGGTCCAGAGAATATTGGTTTCTAGTAGATTAAAATATATCACGATTAATCACGTGATTGTCTATAGTTAATTGTGATTAATCGTAAATTAATCGCACATTTTTAATCTGTGAGATTTGTCAAGTATCTAACACTCTTATCAACATGGGAGTGGGCGAATATGCTTGCTTTATACAAATATATATTTATTATTGGAAATTAATTAACAACACAAAACAATGACACATATTGTCCAGAAACCCTCACAGGTACTACATTTAACATAAAGAAATATGCTCAAATCATAACATGGCAAACTCGAGCCCAACAGGCAACAACAGCTGTCAGTGTGTCAGTGTGCTGACTTGACTATGACTTGTCCAAAACCACATGTGATTACCATAAAGTGGGCATGTCTGTAAAGGGGAGACTCGTGGGTACCCATAAAACCCATTTTCATTCACATATCTTGAGGTCAAAGGTCAAGGGACCCCTTTGAAAATGACCATGACAGAATTTCCTCTCCATGAACGTTTGGAGCGTTATTTAACCTCCTTCCCGACAAGCTAGTATGACATGGTTTGTTACCAACGTGTTCCTTAGGTTTTTTAGTTTCATATGATGGGAGTATCTTCATTCTAGCTTTAAAACTGAGCCTGCTACAACCTCCAAAAGATCGACTCTGTTAATGCGTTGAAGAAATTAGTGGCGTTAAAACAAATTTGCGTTAACTTTGACAGCCCTAGTTTCTAGGTTGTGTGGTTTTCTGTTATATTCCTTGTTTCATTCATTTAGTGTATCCTGTTTTATTTTGATATGCTCACCGTTTGTGTCATGTTAGATTTTACTTCCTGTCTTTTGTTTTCCCGCCTTAGTGATTGTCTGCCCCGCCCTGATTTGTTCCACCTGTGTCTATGTGTTTCCCCTGTTTCATTGTCAGTTCGTCACCGCTCCACTGTTAAGAGCTCAAGTTTATTTTAGTGATCCAAGTTTTTGGTTTGACTCTGCTGTTACATGTCTATCGGACCAGCTGCATTTTTGTACATAGTAAGTTTTCTGTTATTAAATCATTGCTGCCTCGTCATCCTTATCTGCGTTTGGTTCCAAACCTGTTATTGAAACCGTGACAAGCCAGTTGTTGTAAGAGTAGAGTGTG
This sequence comes from Sebastes fasciatus, assembly GCF_043250625.1. NCBI lineage: Eukaryota > Metazoa > Chordata > Actinopteri > Perciformes > Sebastidae > Sebastes > Sebastes fasciatus. The sequence goes on from NC_133796.1 coordinate 12,839,174, forward strand.
TGTATACGTGGGAAGTGAGTGGTGAAGCAAGAGAGAGAGAGAGAGAGGACGAGAGCAGGTAACGTTGTGACTCTGGCCCAAGCAGGAAAAGTTAACAGTGTTTAATTTGCCTGTTCTGGGCTACTGTAGAAACATGGCGGTGCAACATGACGGACTCCGTGAAGAGGACCCGCTGACTATGAAGATACAAACAACTCATTCTAAGGTAAAGAAAACACAACGGTTCTTATTTTCAGGTGATTATACACTAAAGAAAACACACTTATTAATATTATATTCCATTTCTGCCAATAGATCCTCCTAATTGTTACAAACTGGTTCTTTAAATGTCATTTGTTCTTCAGTCTGTGTTTCGGTGTGTGGCCTTTGGCAGCCATGTTTGATAAAATCCTGCTTGTGTAGTCTGAAGCCTTTCCTCTGGTAAAGACTGTATAACATTTTGGTTTAATGATGAAAGTTATTTCATTTATCATTCATAGAGTGTAGTAGATTTTTTCCTCTGCGAGTTAATTGGTGCCTGTGCTTAGTTTTTCTGGCTTTTAAAGAGAGATCGTTGGCCAAGCGGATGGAAAATAACCATGAAATGCATTAAAAGCTGTCCTCAGAACTCAGGCCAGTGTGTGTGTGTGTGTGTTGATGCACATGCATTCAAGCATGCATATATACATAATGTCTGCCCGGTATTATTACGCTTGTGCCCACCCCCCACCGCCTGAGTCACAGTGTGTGATTCCCCGGCACAGAGAGAGGAGAGATTGAAGTCAAATAGAACATCATGATGAGAGTATTCTTCAGCTCCGCTTTTGATCTTTCTGTCTCATATGACAGAAAAACACTATTCTCAGACAAGTCTCCTTTTTTATCTCAAAAGGCATAATAATAAAAGTCTTGGCTATGTGCCTCTGAGATAAGATAGCCATCAGACCTTGTGAAGATGAAAAATATCACAGATAATTAGAGCGAGGGTGAAAAAAAGATAATTAAATTGAACGCTGGGAATGTTAACGGCGCGGGCTTCGTTTATAAGCAGATTCATTAACCACAGTGCTGTATCAGTATTGCGTTTGCGTTTGATTAATAATGAGCAGGACCCATTTAATAAGAATAAAACATTCATCATAAACACACATAAATCAAGTAATGATATTTCTTTGGCAAATAGTACAATTGGATCTCGTTAAACTCTCTCCATTCAGTGGTGTCCTGCATGTTAATTGAAATGCCTTATAGAAGCTTTCAAAATGTGTTCAAGTTAATCATTTAGTTTGATTCACAATTAGTCTAATCTCTGTCAGTGGGAAATGGAAAGTCCAGTCCAAAGAGTGTATCAATTGCGCCCGGTGACCGGGTCTGAGTCACCTTTTATGCTTGTGATTGGTTGTTAGGTTCCATTGCAGAGGGGATATCAGGAGGCCACACAAAACACCAGCTCATTAATCTTCCATGAAACTGCAAGGAAATTGAGTTCAGAATCAGGACCGAAATCCCTAAAAAATGGCAATAGGCTTGCTACGAATCCTAAATGGCAAGCAGCAGCCGAACAAAGCGTGGCAGAGCTGTTGTTAACATGGAGATCAAAAGACCACGTCCCTCACTGCTTCATTTAAGGATTGATAATTATCTGATATTTATGGTGGCTCAAACTGAATGATATTATTTCTGCTCTTTCTTGTTTCTGACACAGTGGATCTAAAAGCCTTACTCAGACCCTTAATCACACTTAATGTGTCAGAGGAATTGTTTTCAAGTGGCAGCTCAATCATTTCAGATGAGAGAAACTGTAGCTATCATTACGTTTCTCAACCGAATGCAGCTGTTGGGCTTAATTCTGCAGTTATTAGCCATTTTTAACTCAACAACATATTTTTGTTCAAGTTGTTGTAGCTATTTAATGTCTTGGAAACATTTAATAATTGCAGGAAAAATATATTTGAAGGGACAGTGTGTAGGATTTGGTGGCATCCAGTGGTGTGTCGTCGTTCGCCTCAGTCAGAGGCCATCCTTACCATAATAACACTACTTTAGGAGCAAAGGAAATCAGACGGCAGCTGGCGGTACCACGGTTTTGCACTATGCAGCCCACGTTACTGCAGTTTCACAAGCGTTACGGAGAACTACGGTGGCCTTCAGGTAACGTAAAAATGTGAAAGGCTTTCTCTAGAGCCAGTGTTTGGTTTGTTCGTTCTGAGCTACTGTAGAAACATGGCGGAGCAACGTGGCGGATTTAGTGGAGAGGGGATCCGTTCCCTGTGTTGATATGAAGGGCTCATTCTAAGCTAACAAAAACACGATTCTTAGTTTCAGGTGATTATACGCTAATAAAAACAATATTATATTCCATTTCTGCCAGTAGATAGAGGCTTTAAAGCTCAGTTTCTTTATTTTCCGACCACTTCAGGGCAGCAAAACAAGCTGAAAACCCTTAAAAAAATTGAACATGTTAGCAAACATTTACCTATTTACAGATCAAACTGACACAGAGCAAAGGCCATTCGCCAAAAGTCAAATATTTACTCTCCTCTGTCCTCTGCTTTGAAATATCTGGCCTCATAGCTGCTAAAATGCTTCACTTTGTTCACCACATAGTTGCTAGCTTTCACTGTGGTTTGGTGCAGGGCAGGTAGAGTCAGTTTATTGTTGTTTTATCTCAGAAAACAGCTTCCTACTGCAGCTGGAATCAAGCTTCATAAAAGTGGTGAGAGTAAACCAAAACTGTAAAGAGGGCCATGAAGCCAAAACACTGAGCTAAAAGAAAGGTAGACATGGTCAAGACGATCTGCTGAAGTTCAAACCAAGCATCAGAATGGGTAAGAAAGATGATTTAAGTGAGTCGGTTGTTGGTTGTTGGTTGTTGGTTGTTGGTTGTTGGTTGTTAGTTGTTGGCGTTGCCGCTGGCGCTGGCGCTGGCATTGGCGTGGTTGTTGGTGCCAGACAGCTGGTTTGAGTATTTCAGAAACTGCTGATCTACTGGGATTGTCATGTACAACCATCTCTAGGGTTTACAGCGAACGGTCTGAAAAAGAGAAAATATCCAGTGAGCAGCAGTTCTCTGGGTGAAAGTGCCTTATTGATGGCAGAGGTCAGAGGAGAATGGCTAGACTGGTTGGAGCTGATAGAAAGGCAACAGTAACTCAAATACCCACTCGTATCAACCGAGGTACGCATAAGAGCATCTCTGAACACACAACATTTGGAACCTTGAAGCAGATAGGCTACAGCAGCACAAGACCACACCGGCTGCCACTCCTGTGAGCTAACAACAGGAAACTGAGGCTACAAAATTGGACGTTGGCTGGACTGATGAGTCTCGATTTAGGGCTGTGACACACACACACACACACACACACACACACACACACACACACATGACAGACATGCATCAAAGATCATAATGAACAAATATTTTTCTTTAAACATCTTTCTTCAACATCCACTTCTGTAAACGTGTAAATTCAAATTCAAGCACTGCTATCACTGTTTCTATATTTGTATTTTTTTGCTGCTTTTTTATATTACTGCTATTACTGTTTTTATTACCACTGGTTTTATTTTTATTTTTTAATCTTAACTACAACGAGGGTAGTCTGCGAAATCTCATTGTACCTGAGTATAATGACAATAAAGATCGTTCTGATTCTGATTTCTCAGGGTCAGAATGTGGCGTAAACAACATGAAAGCATGGATCCTGCCTTGTATCAATGGTTCAGACTGCTGCTGGTGGTGATGTAATGGCATAGGGGGATATTTTCTTGGCACAATTTGCTCCCCTTAGTACCAATTGAGCATACAGCCTTCCTGAGTATTGTTGCTAACCATGTCCATCCCTTTATGACCACAGTGTGCCCATCTTCTAATGGCTATACTTCCAGCAGGATAATGTACCATGTCACAAAGCTCAAATCATCTCAAACTGGTTTCTTGAACATGACAATGCACTCAAACGGCCTCCACAGTCACCAGATCTCAATCCAATAGAGCACCTTTGGGATGCGGGAGATTCACATCATGGATGTGCAGTCGACAAATCTGCAGTGGCCAGTGAGTTTGATCTAATAAATGCATTGCAGTTTGCAAAATAAAGATATATTGTTTTGGGAAAAAAATGGCGAAACCATTTTCCAAAAGTTCAAACTTTGGTTAATACAAGAATAGAAAAATGACTTTTAGAAAAGGTTTGTGTTAATTCTTAGCTGCATGTAATGAATTTTATTATAAATAGCACTTTAAAAGGGTTATTCAAAGCCCACTCCAAATGAGTAAACATCCACTATGACAGGCAGCTGTTTTCACTCGTATCTCTCACTACACTTCACTAGTCTCTTCAAAGCACTTCTTAAATGAAGAATGATACAGAGATGCCTGTGGTGAGCAGAGAGCATCTTTGACTGCATACAAACTAGCCGGCACCAGCGCACTGTATCTGACGGCCGTAGCCTGCTTCAGTTCAGAATAAGCTTACTTAAAGACATGGCAAGGAGCCTCACCCTAATCTACTCCTCACAATGCAGCATTCATGGCAAGTCAACAGTCTGATGTTTTATGCATTTGGAATAGATGGAGTGAGTCAAAACACTTATAAGTTGTCACTGGTCTTGTGTAGAATTTAATCTGTTTTCCACTGACTCACTAACACCATGGAAATGAATAAACAGCTACTGGTGTGAAGTGTCGGTGCATGCATGGCCAAACCAAGAATCCCCCCATAAACACACAGAGACCCATTTTACAGGCGAACAGTAGCCCTGAATGGTCACACAGCAGTCGCAATGTAACTATTAGTTATGGCAATAGAAAAAAAATATATATTTTTATAATACAGGGATTTTCCTCTGTTTATAGTTTGAAAACTTGCAATTTGCAAATCACACTATGTGTATTCTAATGCGTCAGCATCAAACATAATCCCATGATAATTTAAAGCATCACACAACTACTTGCATGGGAAAGGGGTTGGGGATCAACAGAAAATTATTATTATAACACAGTTCGTCTCAGTTCCGTGGAGCTTTATGGCATAAGTTAGCTCATTATTTGATTTACCAGTCAGCAACTTTAATGTTTCGATTCACTGTCAACGCTCTCATCAACCTTATTTCTAGCAGCAGCTGCTTTCAGCACAAAAAAAGCTCTAAAAACACACTGTACGCTACCTATCTGGCACCAAACAGACAGAGTTAGCGGCTAGCTGATGAACATAGCTGGAACATTTTTTTTTATTTTTCCCTCAGATGTTAGTGGAGACCAAAACAGAGCTAAAAGGAAAGTGAATCGCAACTTCAGATGAATGCAAATGTTTCTCCGTATCTGTTGGATGTGTAAGAGACAACTGAGAAGGTGATACATAATGTATATTTCCGTAACATGCCAGTGTTGAACCTGTTTCCACTGTCCATAAGTGGACAAAGAATCAGTTATTACAGGTTTAAAGGATAAGGTTGGTGATATTCTATATTATTGTTATTGTCACAACAAAAACAAAAACACTTAGTCTGTCTGTGTCTGTCTCAGCCCCAAGGCCATTGGTTCCTACTGAAGATGTAAATCTTTTAAAACAGGTCAAACAAATATACTTTAATTTCTTTTTTAAAAAGGCAACAATATCATAAAACAGCTGTTGTTTTTAGCACACTTTACTAAAACATTTTCAGCCGGTGAGCTAATTAGTATTCACGACAGCAAGATGGTGTATGCTGGATAAATTCTAAATGTGATTGAACTGTGAGTTGTAATGAAGGAACATGTCAGCCAGTGCAATGGTTGAGCAACAATGGAGCTCTATGGCACAGAGGAATAAGCTACATCAGGCTTTGGCTGCACTGACAGCACTTGTTACTTATCAATTGATTGTTGCTTTAGGACATTTCATGGGATTTGTTGATAAGAAAAATACAGAATATCACCAGACTCAAATTTACAGCTGCTTTCCAAACAACACTGCCCTTTTTGCTGCAGACATTTCACCTCTACAGGGGGGCAACAATGTTCAGGAAGTTACTTATTTCAGCTTTAATGAAAACATTTTATAAATAAACAATACAAGCAAATAAAGATACTAGGGCTGTCAAAGTTAACGCGATAATAACGAGTTAACGCAAATTTGTTTTAATACCACTAATTTCCATTAATAACACATTAATGCAACTTGTGATTTTTAGGTTGTAGCGGGCTCAGTTTTAAAACAAGAGTGAAGATACTGATATCATATGAAACTATGAAAACTAAGGAATCCATTGGCAACCACCATTTACCATGTCATACCAGCTTGTCACGAAGGAGGCTAAATAACGCTACAAACTTATGCTAAATTTTAGCGAGGAAAAACTGGCACAGCAAATTTTCAAATGGGTCCCATGACCTCTGACCTCCAGATATGTGAATGAAAATAGGTGCTGTGGGTACCCACGAGTCTCCCCTTTATAGACATGCCCACTTTATGATAATCACATGCAGTTTTTTGGCAAGTCATAGTAAAGTCAGCACACTGACACACTGACAGCTGTTGTTGCCTGTTGGGCTTGAGTTTGCCATGTTATGATTTGAGCATATTTTTTATGCTAAATGCAGTCCCTGTGAGGGTTTTATGGACAATATCTGTCATTGTTTTGCGTTGTTAATTGATTTCCAATAATAAATATAAACATACATTTGCATAAAGCAAGCATATTTGCCCACTCCCGTGTTGATAACAGTATTAAATACTTGACAAATCTCCTTTTAAGGTAAATTTCGAGCAGATGAAATGTGCAATTAATTTGCGATTGATTGCGATTAACTGTGGACAATTATGTGATTAAATGTGAATAAATATTTTTATCGATTGACAGCTGTAATAGAAACAGTAGCAAATATATAATATTTCTCAAACATATGTGTAAATTATGTAAAAACAAATGAAGAACAGGGAAACCCAGAGAGGCTTTGGTAGTTTTGGGGCCCCTGGTGGCTACAGGTTTGCTTATGCCTCAGGCTGTCTATGCGTGCAAGCTGACACATTTACATCCACTTAATCTCATACACATATACATACATGTTTACCCAACAGTCCCAAAGTAGAGTGAAATGTAATTGTATGAGGTAATACCCGTGATATAAACAGAGACGCTTATGAAAACCATACTGGTGACCTCAATCACTGGAGTGGATCAAAAACATTTGTCAGCCAAGCGTTTTCAATTCCAGGCACATCTGTTTATATATCATATGATGTTTGGATTATATTGCAGACAAATCCCAATGGAAAACCGCTGTAAACCGTTCTCATAAACGGCTGTTTACTGTTGCATTAGTATTGTATAATCCTTTTGCTGCTTAGTTTCCATTGTGAAAAATTAGGAAACTGTTATTAGGCTCCAGTGACATCTAGATTTAATATCCTTCCTTTGCCCAACTCTTTGAGAATAGCCTCCTCGTGGTCCAAACATACCAGCTTTTACAAGCTTCCTGGTATTCGGACCAACCCCTGATGGAGAAGTAATATCATCCTTTTCCGTGTCCACATCGTTTCTTACACAGCAGGGATTTGTTTCATTTATGTAACAATGAAAGCAGCTGGCAGAGTGCCCACATGTTGCTAAATGGATCACCGACGCCAGGATGCAAGGTGCTTTTTTAAACAGAGATGGAGAGAGACACCAGAGAGCGCTTGTGGGGAAGAATGAAAGAATTGGATGGCAGAATAGAAAAGCAATCAATGCCGCTTTGTATTGTGCGCAACTTTTACCCAATAGCTCTTCCGCTCTAGAGGCGTTTGTGAAGTAAATACATGAATCAAGTTTAACTATAGTAAGGCAGAGTTAAAGAATGCAGTAGCAGTCTGTGCTCCACTGAGAGACAATCGATCAACCAAAGACACAAGTGCTTTGCTCAACGCCAAACCTCGCAGCTGTATGAAACATTATATGCCTCAGGCTCTATGCAAAATCAACACCACACCCACACATGTAAATGCTGTCTCTCTCATTTATACTTATGTGTTTCAGGAACATCTGCACACATTTAAATGTCCAGGTGCTTTAGGAACATCATTCTCTGCAGATGGTGCAAAAAGTGATCGCATACTATGTATATTGAGCGTGGGAAAGCGTTGGCCTCTGCAGAAACGCACCTGTTGTTGGACTAAGGTCAAAGTTACACCCATTGTCCAGTGTACAGAAAGGGAAGATTATCTTAAAGGGGACATATCATGCTCCTTTCCAGTTCATACTTATATTTGGAGTTTCTACTAGAACATGTTAGCATGCTTTAAAGGTCTTAAAAAACATAATAATATATCCACGGAGCTTTTAGAAAGGTATAGAAAGAATTTCCTGAAAAAATTATTATGATTGTGAATTAAACATTTTAAAAATGTTGGTGGATCGAAAATTATTGTTCTGTTATCTCTGTGAAAGATATCTGACGTTTGGTTCCCACTTCTAACAAGGCTTGTGAGCCAATAATAAAACAACGTTGGTATCACATGGTATCTCTGGGTCGTCAGTTAGTGTGAAAAAAAACAGACAAATGGCTGAGATTGACGGTTGAAGTGACTGCAAGGACTTGTTGTGAAGTGAATGCGATGGAACGGGGAGGGAGAATTTGACATCTAGTGGCTGAATGGTATCAATGTTATCAATAGCACCTATAATGTTAAAAAAAGCACTTTTTTTTTCTCAAACTGTCTGTCTGAATATACCTGTATTCACCCTCTGTCGGAAATGTTCCGTTTTAGCGCCTGTCTCTTTAAGACCCCCCCTGCCAAAAAAGCCCAGTCTGCTCTGATTGGCTTGCGAAAAAAATATGGTGCACCTTGACAAAGGTAGTTCTCAAGCTGTGGGAGATATATTCTAATGAGCCTGCATGTGACATAGCAAATGGAGCTAAATCTGAATGGCTTGTTGAATCACAAAAAACTGACTGGGTTGTCTTATTTCGCAGTTTGTGGGTTGGTAGGCACTAAAGATAACCAAATGTATGTGCACAAACACTGAAAAAGTGAGTTTTTAATGATATGTTCCCTTTAAGCTGCATTGAGCAAGTTGTTTTAAAGGAAAACCACACCTGTCTCATCCCATTCTGCCAACTTTTGTTGCTATACAATCTCTCTATTTGCCTGAATTATTTCAAGCATCACTGTCAGATATGTACACTGACTGCAAATGCACAGGAATGGAACCATAAGAGCACTATACAGAAACAGCAGGACTTAACCGACTTAAATATTTTAGCCTCTCTCATCCTTTTCTTTTCTTAGTGTCCCTAGACATAAATCAACCCAAGGCTGGCTATTTTAGTAACCATGTACTTTTACTGACATCATGGTATATTTCTGTCCACACAATGTAAACAGTGGTCGCTGGCATTTGAGACTGCCAGTGTGCAAAGTTGTAGGAAAGGACATTTGAAATGTCAAAAAAAGTTTATAAAAAAAAAAGATGTAGCCCTGAATAAATAACATTTTCAGTGAGTAAAACTGCATCCTTGGAAGATATTTGAGGCTAGTCTTTTAACTGTGATAGTCCAAACTACCCACCGCATATCTTCAAGGTTTCACTCTGCTTAAAGGAGACCTATTATGCTTTTGTGCTTTTTCCCTTTTCTTTAGTGTGTGTTTTTTGTCCATGTAAAAGGTCTGTGAAGATACAAAGCCCAAAGTCCATAAAAAAGGGAGTTACTCTCCCCCACAGAAACACTGCTCCTGAAATGCCTTTTCTTCCGTAACATGGTGATACCACCAAGTAGCACATTTTCATAATGGCTAGTTTGGCACGCCCTCAAACAAAGCTAGTTAGAGCGGAGCTGGAGCGGAGTCCGAAGGGTTTGGTTTGCTTGACCAGTCACAATAGAGTGGACCAGCTGACCAATCAGAGCAGACTGGGCATTTTGGGGAGGGGCTCAAATAGAGCGTTTCAGACACAGGGTGAAAAGAGGTGCTGCAGCCCAGCCGGTATGAGAAAAGTAAAGTGTTTTTTAACCATTAAAGCATGTAAACATGTTCTAGTAGAATCCCCAAAATAAAAGTATGCCCCTGAAAATAAACCATGATATGTCCTCTTTAAAAAGGTTATTCTGGAACGCCTTGGTAGGAGAACGATTACAGCGCTTGCCATATAACCGCAACGTCCTGGGTTCGATTCCGGCCTTGAGACGTTTGTTGCATGTCATACCACTCTGTCTCTCCCTCCCATTTCAAGTCTGCCTCTACATTGTCATCTGCTTAATAAACGCAAAAAATGCAGAAATAATGATCTTTAAAAAAAATAATTTATTCTTTGGTATTAAGTGGTTGGATTTAAGTGTGAATAAATTCCTCTTTTGCTTACTAAAACCACATATAGCAGCATCGATGCGCCTCATTCCTGCTCGGCTCGGATCCCAACTATGTTATTTTCCCTAACTTTATGTTTATCCCACAAAGCACTGCGGGGCAATATATTTTCCTCCACCAAGTAAATAAAGAAGAGGTTATGTAATCAATCTTTTGGGGGTTTGAAATCATAATATTGAACACAACTGTCAGCCGTGCCATTAGCATGATTCATTTCTGCCGTTTTACATTTACAATTTTCCTACAAGAACAACATTGATTCCCTGTGTGTGTGTATGTGTGCGTGTGTGTGCATAGCCATTCATTTGTTTGCCTTTGAGTGTGTTCCCGAGTGTATTGTATATGTATGCGTCTGACACAATTTCCTTCCTATTTTCTTCCATAATTTGAATCAGAGAAAATGTATTAATTTTGCAGGGGTGAGAGGAGCCTACACAGAGCCAGTAAATAAATCTCCCCTATTATTACCTACAATGCCCTGTCAGGTCCATACATCATCTCAGCACATCATAATTAATTGCACACTAAACTATTCTGTTCAATTAACCATGAGGGAATGGATGGAGAGGGGGAGCGGGAGAGGGTTGCACAGTGTTCAAACCTTCATTTTACAATAAAACACAGATATAGCGATCATACAATTATTTAGCATATAGTTTGTTTTGCTGAACTCCAAGTCTTTTCCCTTGTTTGTGTTTCTGTTTATGCATACACACCATGCAGCTCTGGCTGTTTTGCTACCTTACTGACCATTCTGGTTGTGCATATTTCCATATTTTCCAGAAGTAGTTGTATTGTATATGGACAGGAGACTTGTTCAAATTCCACTTGCCCTTCAGTGCTGTTCTAATGGGAAATGTGCTTATGCAAGGCGATCTCACCCCGGAGGCTTCACATTTTCCACTAAGGCTCTGTCGGGTCAACAGTCTCATAAAAAAAAGTGGAATAACATTATGAAGATGGTAATAGTGAAGTGAGTTTGTTGCTAACACATTTCCCATGTTGCTCCGGGAGCATCTGAAGCCAAACATACTCAAATTCACCTCTTTAAAATCACAGAAATACTTTCGGTTTGGGTTGCATCAAGTGTCCTCCTGCAGTGAAACGCTAACATGGGGAAGTGTTTGGCAAATGCATTGTTTAGTCAGTTGGTTTGGATGTCTCTCTGTGAGGAGACAATACCTTAAATGAAACAAAGAGATAAACACAGTGAGTCAAACAAGCAGCATTTCCTGTCCCCTCAGAAACAGACATATTTCTGTTTGTCAGGAGCCATGCTAAATGTTGTCGCTGCCCCTCCCACAATGATGCAAATCTGATGCAGGGATATAGGTCAACGTGCTCCTCCTGACTCACCAGCCCCAAAGTGAAGCACGGAGTCTTCGTTTGGATAGGATTTGCTTAGGAACACAGAGATGTTATGAACACGGCAAATATGGAAAAAGGGAAGAGCAAATGTAGGAGGAAGGATTACAGTTATGGTGAAGTAAGGATTGGTTTGAGCATTAACAGGCTACAACAGAACTGGGTCAGTGACAGAGAGCGTTTCATCAATGAAGCATGCAGTTCACATGGGTGTCAAATCTGCCAGACACACAGTTTACTTTGAAAAAGTGTTAAAACAGCCAATTTCACTAAACTCTGTTAGCATGTCCGGCGAATGATCTTACTACCTACAATAATAACCGTTACTAACATCATTAACTTACTTTATGGATTACAGGTTTACAAAATAAGGCCCGATTATACTCCAGCAACAAGATAGCATTGTGTTTGCCAAACGCAACACTAGAACAAAAACAAAATAACAGTCTGATCCTACATTTCCTTATCATACTGTAACACAAGGATAGCGAGTGGTATTTCCATGTCTTCTACATGTAATAGTGGTGGCAACGGTAAAAATGGAAGGGACATATCTTTTACATGCATCCTCAACTGAATCGTGACTTTTTACCAGAGACCTAAATGTTTTTGCACAATATAATGAATGCAGCTTTTAAGTCCATATTTAAGACCTCTTTTAGATTGTTGTTTTAAAATTGTCAACTGGAAGCATTAAAAAATATGTAAGCAATTGTGTTTTCAACCAATTCATGAACCACCACTGGCTTAATTAGCCATTAAATCTGCCAGTTGTATTTCAACCGTCACAATCACGTTCTCATCCCAACTCATCGCATACTGACGCTTTGTCAGGACCCCGTTGGCGTCACTTTCTAACACATCAAACTATGATGCTTAGGTTTAGGCAACAAAACCACTGAGTTAGGTTTAGGAAAAAAAACATCATGGTTTGGCTTAAAATTAAAAAATTTTAAAGTGAAAATGAAACTTTACTTAATGTGTGAAACTCGTTGTTGGTTTCACACTGGACACGAACAGCGCTCTACTGAACCACTGCCAGCCTATGTGTGTTTTTTTGCACTTAAAATTACATCACCACAACCCCCGACCGCTTTCTCTGAGCGTTTTATATTGCCGTGGATGGATTTACATTGTAGTTTTACTAAAAAGCCAGACTGGTCAGTTATGATGATCACTTTATAATATAACCTAAATTACAATTTCCGTATTGCCAAAAATGTTTTGCCTTAGCTGTATGGAATTGTACTGTGATATCAATCACAATTTCAATATGAGCTTCAAGATAACTGCTTTGTTTTCTTTAGTAAGTCAATCTCATTGATATCAGGCTAACTTTGTTTGTGTGACGGGAGTGTCAGATATATTCCTCAAACATAAACTTTATGTTCTAAAATTCAATATGCAATTTGGCTCCCTTAACAGCTTTGTTGTTCCAGACACACTCTCCTGAACTGTTATTTTAGCATCCCATCACACACACTCTCTCCACAAGCAGATCTACTGTGCCCACATCATAGCTGGAACTTTAATAATATGGTTTGTAATAAAGAATGTATATCTCTCCACTGTCACCCTACCTTTTCACTTAGCAGGATAAATACGTGTGTCATGCGGAAACCATTTCTGGCAAAGGATGAAAGTCCCAAAGGAAATTTCATATCTGATGTACCATTTGTCACCGCTGCATGTAAGTCAGAATTTATGGTACCTATTACCAGATCAGTAAATCCAATGTTCTGTAGCCGAAAGCTCTTTCTTTGCTTGATTTAGTTTATCTGAAAAATACATCTCACAATAAAGTATGAATATGTCGGTAGAGGCAATTTATATCGCAAAAGAATCAAAATAAAATTACTGAGTGCAACCATGGGAGATTGTTAAATTGTGTGTTGTATATACAATAACTCCAGCAGATAATACCATTTCACTGGCTAAATTAAGTTTGTGAAACACCATCACTGCTGGGAATATAAACACTATCACTGCTGGTTCAAAGCACTTATAATGAATTTCTATGTCCAGATACAGCTCATTTGCACATTTAAAGGGGACTTACTGTGCTTTTTCCCTTTCCTTTAGTGTGTTATATTTTTTTTGTGCATGTAAAAGGTCTACAAAGTTACAAAGCCCAAAGTCCACGCCAAAGGGAGTTACTCTCCTCCATAGAAACACTGATCGTGAACTGCCTGAAACGCCTGTTGAAGTTCCGCCTTTTCTTCCGTAACGTGATAATGTCACCAAGTAACACTTTGGCTAGCGGCTAGTTTGGCACGCCCTCAGACAAAGCTAGTTAGAGCAGAGTCGGTTGGTTTGGTTGACCAATCACAACAGAGTGGGCCAGCTGACCAATCAGAGCAGACTGGGCTTTTCGGGAGGGAGTGGAGCTCAAACAGAGCCTTTCAGACAGAGGGTGAAAAGAGGTGCTGCATCACAGCCGGTATGAGAAAACTAAAGCATTATTTGAATATTAAAGCGTGTAAACATGTTCTAGAAGAAACCCAAAAAACAAGTTTGTACAGTACAAAGTACAAATTTGCACCTGAAAATAAGCATAACAGTTTTTTTGGCATACATATGTAGCAGCTCAATGCAAAGTGTTGTAATACTAAAGCTTATTACCTGCCATTTTTAGTAGATTTTGTTGACTTGCATGCAGGTAGAGTCCTCCATAGCAACAACAAATCTGGAATCTTAGACGTCCCTGAGTCCTGATCCAGTCCGAAGGATCGGTTGTTTTAATTTTCTCATAAATAAGATACCCATAATCTGTCTTTTCTCGTGAACAGAAAGCCAAATTGTTATTCAAATACGAATCTATCAGCTAATCTGCTGTGACAAAGTATAGTTAATGCCATCAATCACATTGCCTGTCTATAAATTAATGTGCAAAATCAACACAGTGTCACTCAAGAAACTCATATCTTCCTCCTCTCACAACTTGCCCTTGAGCTCCATAGTGTTGTACACATCTTTCTGTTTTAAAGCAAGCCACTTACAGGGGCTTTAAATAACTGAGGAGAGATTCAAGGGAACTGCGAGTGTGTGTGGGTGAGAGTGTGTGTGCCCGCACAAAAGATCAAATGAAACCTTCCTACAGTTGTGAGCTGAGGGCAGAAGGGGCTCAGGGTTATGCAAATGTATATGGTGGAAAAGTGGAATTCCCCTTCAATACTGTTCCAGATAATATTCAGTGTCAAGAATGTTTCACCGCAAGCAGCTCGGAAATGAAATAATGAAATGGAATCCCTCATATGATATGACTGGACTCTAAAGGGCGAGGGGTTTTAGTGTATAATGTCAAGGATGGCGTCCGCCGTGTCATCACAGATCTTGATTCCGCCATTCAAATGGATTCCTCTATTTAAATTCAATATCGGTTTCTCTGCCTCCATTTTCCACATTAGTTCTAAAAACCTCCATCACAAGTGACATGAGTGACATGCAATACTCCATCTGATGGCTCACATACAAAGCCAGGGGTGGAAATTCTCTCTCTCCTTTAAAGATGCAGCACAAAGTCACCGTCTCTATGCATCAGCAGCGAGCATGAGGAGGAAAAAGACCTGATTATTATGTGCACAAGATGATGGATCACACGTATGTTCTCCCTTATCTTGCCAACAGCAGTATGTATACTCCACATATCACTTACAGATGACAGAGATGCAACGCCTCACAGAAGTCAAACGGCAATTTAACTTTGATCATAGTACATTTCTGATTTACATTTGAATCACTCTTTGATTGCATCACATGAATTTTTGACAAAAAAAAAAATCCAAGGTCAGAATACATTTCAGCTGAACTTGAAAGTTCTCCCTTTCTCAGCCCGCCATGCACTTCAATTTACCGTCTCATTATTCAAAGTGAAAATGAAAATTGGAGCCTGAAGCATTTGTATTGGAACAAAGAGAGGGAAGCAGATTATGAATGTTGAAAATGTCATTTCTATTACACTTCCATTATTCTTCTATTAATCACAGATTCATTCTCCCCGTGCTCTTCAAGTAAAACACGCTCATACAGTATTCATGTGCATACAGGGGGGAAAAAAAGGAATCGGCAAGGCTATTTGAAATGTTTAATTTGTCGAAGGAATCATCCTTCTGCTGAAAAGAAATGTGTTACAGAAACTATATGTTATAATTATATGTTATAATTACAACTCAAGAAATCAAAAACATACTGTAAGTAATTATAGCGGCAGCGAAAAAGCCTTTGTATAAGAATAATCCCTCTTGCTCTTGTTTTTAAATCACAGTATTTGTGAATAGGGACCTGCATCTCTTTTTGTTCTCCCTGCCTTCTATAGAAAAGGCTAATATTCACAAAGAGAGATGAGATTCAATGCATACTGATTACTCTGGAGACCCACTATTCAACTGTGGGAGAAAGCGTCAATTAAAGAGTTTTAAGCCTCCATAAACTGCATCTTTAAACAGCTGATCGACTCCACGCAGGTCTACCTTCTGGATTTGAGCTTGAGTTTTTTGTTTAAATGGAGCAAATTCATCTCTGGAGAGAAACCTTGTAATCCCTTTTTAAATCTCCAAGCAGTTGAATGAGTATGCTATTCATACACAATGTTTTTTTTTTACTCACACTCACACTCTGCACACCAGAACAGTGGCACTGGAAATACAAATCATACACAATCACTGCAAGAAATATTAAACTCATACCACTGCAACACATCAGCTTGTGTACCGACACAAAGAGTGCACGTTAAAAAGAACGCTATCAACAGAACCCAAACACCCTCTCGGGATGTATCTGTTCACATTCATTTGGCTTATGTATGTATTCATAAGCACTGAGGCATGAATGCATTGGAGATATTTTCATTTGTGTGCAATGAGGCTTTGACATTGACCTCGCTTTTAAAACGCAACCACAATGGATGTACAATGTGCAATAACACTTGGCTGGGGTTCAACACTAAACCCACTATAGTTTATTGATACTGGCACAAACAGATCTGCACAAACTGTCCTCATTATTGGCCGGTCATTAGTTTGATTAAGAGTGTAGTAACCCCTCAGGAGTAAACCTTAGCCCGCCACAAAAGCAGAGTCCTCCTGCGTATGGCGAACTCTGTTGTGGTCCGACGAGTGAAGAAACACAAAACCGCATTCACAGAAGCCTCCGAGCGCTGCGCAACAATAACACAGCAGGGCTATTTTGCGGTGCTCATTTTGATCCAAATGAAGTGAAGAAGGGGGGAGGGAGGGAAATGAGGCTTTTTGGTATCCAGCAGGAGAAGGAGATGTTTAAGACATTGATTCACCTTGGGTTCAGAACCACAGTATCTAATTATATCCATGGGAATCTAGTCAAGGCCGTGGTATTTCAGGGCTGAAGAGAGACAACATTCTGCTGTAACTATGCTGCGCTCTTCATGAATCATATTCCCTATGTGGTTTGGCAGCCATTAAAACAGAAAGAATGCCCTTTCTCAGTTAGAGGCCACGGGCTAGTGTACCAGAAAGGTTACCTTTTTTCTGAGTGATCAACACAGACTGTTGCAACATACTAAAAGCACAAGAAATCAGGTAAAAACAGCTCAGAGGCTATTTCACCAGCAATCACAGCAAACTGGTTTTTAAGCCAATAGGTTTCATGGTGGTTGCATTTCAGGTGGAGATGATATGATGTAAGTAATCACAGCATTAGACATAGATAGGGCACTAAGCTTTGAATACTTGGCACCCCATGAAAGTGTTGCTTATGCATATATCAGCTCCATCAAAGAGGAGGGGAGGATGGGGGATGGTGTCTTTGTGAGGGAGTGAGAGAGGGGAGGAGGGTGGGGGGGGGGGGGGGGGGGTGGCTGCTCTCTGAAGCACACAACCTCATTATTCAGTCTATAGAACAGCACATCCACTTCATTGTTCTTCAAATCAGCCCAAACTCACTGGGCTCATCCTCCGAATAGAACAGAGCTGCTTTATGTTTTAAAGCTGCAGATGAGATCTCCAGAATGATCAGTCAAGAGCGCCGTTATTGCCCCTTTTCTAATGCTCCTCATTGTCAAGTACGCCGATATGATTTCTCTTCAGAACATCGTTTGTCATTAGCAATTCAAAAAATGATACACAAGGATGACACAAACACGAGAGAGAGATGTGTCACTGAGATGTTTTGAGCGGTGTGATTTTCCCCGAGGCAGGTTTGCCTGGAGATGACGCGTGATTGTGAAGGTTATGTTGGGTGAGTGTAGTAGTCCGGAAGGCCAGGGCCTTCATTCCCAGAAATGTAAACTGATTTCATCACATGGGGAACTGTTAGAGACGGTCTGTTGTGTTGCAGCATGCCTGCTTCTTGGCTAGCGCTCTGCCCGACAAATAATGGCCTGCTCGTGTCGGTCCTCCCACCGGTGTTTCATGTAAATATGCTCTAAGTATTCTTCTGCGGCCGCATCAATCATGGCGGATATGACAAGGCCCCTTTGTTCCGCACAAAGAGTGTAAACACAGCTGGAGCACGCTGGAGGAACCTTTCCCTCCCCTATCTTGCCACTACACCTGTCGGACACACTGCATCAAAACCTCGTTTAGAGCTCTGATTATCCTAATGACACCAATGCCTTCTCCCACTCAGGCCATTATCGGTTAAACCCACCCTCCCCTAATTAAAGACACACAGTCAACACATGGTCAAGCATGAAAAGCAACCCCCCGCCCCTCACACACACACACACACACACACACACACACACTTATACACAAGGGAATCCATCACTCGGCCATTTATCATTCTCTTTATTTTGTCATTACTTATTTAAGAAAGATTTCCCTCAACAGTTTTTTTAATTACTTTACATAAAAGTACAATGTTATTAGGACTGCATATTTTATATTGTTGAATTGAGACACAAATTAGATATTGATATATAAGATCTGCATAAATTATGCAGACAAAGAATTACAAAAAAAAAATAGGCACCATTATGTGGCAAAACATATTTTATTGTCAAATGTTTTTTGTAATTTTGAAGTCTGGGCCGTACAAAGGAAACATTTGGGCTAATGACATTGTGGAACCACTGGAGAGCAGCAATAGAGTAGAGTGGATGTCCCTCTTTATGACAATACACTCAGCGAATGATGAGTTTTTCTTGATTATTCTGTGCGGAACTTTAACTGCAGCGACAGTTGATGCTTCTCAACTGTGGGCCTGTGCAGCATCCAACTGTTTTAAAACGATATCTAATAATACATTCATGCAGTTCAGCAATAAAAGAGTCACGTTATTAGTATTGTGATTCACTGTCATGGTCTCATCTACAGCCATTGTAGTCTGCTATTAAAATAAATACTAGAATCATACATGGAGGTGAATTGAGGTACCGACAAAATGTGGTTGCAAATAACAAAATCACCAAATACATGATCACAATGAAATTACAATTTCACTACCTCTAAATTTCACTTCAGGTCCATTCAATTCAAAGCAAACCACTTATGCTGATAACATCCTCTCAAAAAATATTTTAAAGGCACAGTGTGTAGGATTTAGTGGCATCTAGTGGTAAGATTGCAGATTGCAACCATCTGATTAGCCTCCGCTCACTCCTCCCTTTCACAAGTGTTTCGGAGAACTACGGTGGCCTTTAACTAATGTAAAAATGCAAAGGGCTCTCTCTAGAGCCAGTGTTTGGTTTGTCCGTGCTACTGTAGAAACATGGCAGACTTCGTGAAGAGGACACGCTCCCTAATTAGATATGAAGGGCTCATTCTAAGCTAACAAGAACACAATGATTCTTACTTTCAGGTGATTATAAACTAATGAAAACATGGTTATTAATATTATATTCAATTTCTGCTAATAGACCCCCCTAAATGTTACACATTGGTCCTTTAATGCCAACAAGACCCCCATGCTTGTGGCTCTGTGAGGCTGTACTGAGGCTGCTTAACAGTGCAAAGCTCCATTCATTTTGCACATATGGTCATAAACCAAAGTATTAGACAAATCCAAATTTTGACCCGATGATGGCGCTAGATGAGAAAATCACCAAGGTTATTACAATTCATTCTTTTTCACCATGAATGTCTATAAAGTATGCATCGAAGTAATCAATGCAATATATTTCAGTCTGGCTCTAACATGTCTAAAAATGCCTTGTCATCAAGCAAAACTTTGTTCCTGAAGAGTCTATACTTTGTAAGTATATCTCACTTGATGTCAACTACACATGAAATAATTGTATTCATTTAGCATGCAACCATCATTACCCATCACTGTAGGCAGCACTATATTTGTGTAATGTCACTTTATCGATAAAAGCAACTGTTCCACAGCAACACATTCTCCTCAAACTAAAGCAGACTGTCAATTATGCCCCGCAAATATGCTGTACTGTAACTTTTTTTGTTTCTGAAACCAATCAGGCTCTAAATGTAGTTTAGCAAAACTGTATATTCAGCTAAATAGCCAGCAAATGGAATGGAAAAAGCGATGGACAAGCAGAGCGCGGACTAACAAGAGTTTAATAGCATTTAGTGTTTAACCGTCACTGCAATCAGCACTGCCAAAATAAAGGTACTGTGAAGTAAATCGTTGTATAGGCCCAGGAAACACGACCCAGCTGACCTTGCGGGGATAATGCATTGTTGCTGATATGGAGAGTATGAGAGTGGCGAAAATTCAATTTTGATTCAGCAGAGTAGTTTCAAGTGTTTTTGGTCTGATGGAACGGGAGAGTTGTTGCATACAGAGGTCACCCTGGACCGGCATTTTCCTTCTGTTGGCTGCAATCATGATCTCCTGGATGGGATTTGTTCTGTTTTAACTGCCACGGTGATGTCTTTTATAACAAAAGTGCTACAGGGTCTATCAGTGTTCTCATTTTCTCAGGTCACATCTTTATTTAGTACATTAGGTGTGTTAGAATTTACATTAAGTTCTGAAATCCATGGACTTGTAGTAAAATGGTGCTAATCAAGATGTTAATCATGTAAGGACTCAAGTGATCAGATACAATTTTAAAGGAACAGTGTGTAACATTTAGAGGGATCTATTGGCAGAAATGGAATATAATATTAATAAGTATGATTTTGTGTAATTACCTGTAAATATGAATCATTTTGTTTTCGTTACCTTAGAATGAGCCCTACATACGGAGCGGGTCCTCTTTACGGAGCCTTTTGCAATCTGCAACCTCACCGCTAGATGCCGCCAGATCCTACACACTGCACCTTTAAATAAACAAATTGTTTAAATTCCATGTAAATAAACAGAGAAAGCAACCTCTAACATAAGGTGTTCAACCAACCAATCGGCCCACAGTCCAGTCTATAGCGGTCCAGAATGTTTAAATGACCGTACTGAAATAAAACAGGACAAATGTATCAAAACACAAGAGAAGAAATTTCATGCATACATTTAAACAAATCGAAATGCTAACGTCAGCATGCTAAGATGGTGCAATTAACATGTTGATGTTTTGCAGATATGACCTTTACCATGTTCAGCATCTTAGTCTACCGTGTAAGCATGGATCGTGTCTAGAAGGTAACCCACAAATTGTGAAAACTTGCGAAAAATCTTGCTTGCCCAACGACCTATCCTAACCTTAACTACTCAAGGGCAATGCCTAACGTCAACCATCTCGTGAGAGTTTCGCAATTTGTGTGTTACCATCTAAACACGACCGTTAGCATGCAAATATTTGCTAATTACAATGAAGTACAGCCAAGGCTGATGGGAATGTCATTAGTTTAGCAGGTATTTTAGTAGTTTGAGATATTTCAGTCTGAATCAAAGTGGTGGTCTGACTGATCCCTTTAGCTATGCTGCTAGCGTAGCTAAATAGTTATTGTTACACTTATCAGTATTGGTTGTCAAATTTGCTGATATGATATGATTAATATCCACATCATTGTTGATCTACCATCCTTACAACACAATAAAGCTAAATAACTGTATTTTGATAGCCCTGTTTTTAATAAGCTCACATTTTTTAAGGTTTCCAGCACTAAGCTCCAGTTCTTGAAGATTTTATGAAAGGATTCCATTTCAAAAGAAAACCAGCAAATACATTGTGAATGGAGGAAGCCCCAGCTCCAAGTGTGACAAGTGAAGATTGGAAGTCATTGTAGTTTGTATCATAACTGAGCGATACCTGACAATATTGAGCCATGGTCTCAATAAACTACTTGCCTTTTCCACCGGGGAAAAAAGTCGCAGCTGTGCTGCTTCTCATTCTCTTCCATTTTACCTCAATGCCTCTGGACTTACCTCAACAAGACCTCATCAAACTCTGCAGCTCTGTTTACAAATTCTGTTGGGAGACAGAAAGAAAAATCCAATTCTCCACAGAGAAATGGTACACTTTTTTCTTTCTTTTTCATATATTATTTGAGACACGGCAGGAACAAACCATAGCGAGAGAGTCAGATAGAGCAAAACTCTCAGCAAAGTATACCTGGCCATGCTTTCTGAATTATTTACCTTCAGCAGCCCCTTTGAAGGAGGCTGAGAGTGTACTGTATGTCCCTTCACATGACAGCTGTAAAGCAATACTCCAAGTTTGCTTTTCACAGCTCTTCTTTAATGCTCCGTTGGTTTGCCCTTTAATTTCACCTCTACTGTGAGTCTGCCTCGGCACCCATTAGAAATACAACTTGACCTGTGACAACTTTGTCAGAAGAACCAATGACATTTTTTCAAAGGCAAAGTTTCCAGACAAAGGGTGGCTTTGGATTTATTCAAGCTGAAATGTTTATGTTGTCTGTCTCAGATTTCGGCGCTTATATACGTCAGCATCACTGTGCTGGCAGGAAGACAATTCGGCATGGGTTTTGTTCTAAAGTTTGTACAATTATAAAAAAAAGTCTGTATTTTCTGCATGAATGCAGGTATTTCTTTTTAACACATTTACAGTGAAAAGGAGGCAACAGCAGGAGTAATTGTCTCTGAAATAAAATGATGTCACTCTCAGAAGTATTTTACAAAATAAAAGGAATAAAAATGTGTTCAGACAGAAAGCAAAGCAAATTTTTGCCTTGCATCATTTGTGCAAATTGTTACAGTCCGTGTTGATTCACCCCAAACATCCAGTTTACCAACTATAGACCATAGACTGTATATAAAGATGGACGATGCGTCTCCACTTCCTAGTGATTGGGCAGTAGAGCCACAGTATCGAGGTCACCCGCCTGAAAGCAATCATGAGCCGAGAACGGCTAGATGAAAAGTCAGGGAATCCGAATTGTGAACTTTATTAGAATCATCATATACATACAGGTACATACATGAAATTTGACCACAGCATTTAACCCATGACCTATGACCCATGACAACATCATGGTGGCGCTACAGGAAAAGTCAGGTGATCAGCAAAGTCAGTCGGCTCCATCCTCTGGATACCAGGAATGACTGCACAACATTTAATTGTAATCTATCCCATAGTTATTGAGATATTTCAGTCTGGATCAAAGTGGTCGACTGAGCGCCAGCACGGGTAATAAAATGACCATTGCATGTAAAGTATATGATACAGTGTGATACCATGTGGTCTCCCCGCTTCATTTACTATGATTCCGTAGCCCTGTAGCCTGTAGTCAGTTACAGCACCTACGGGGGAAATGTTTTCTCAAAGCACATCGCCCCACTGTGTAAACAGAATCTTACAAGCTTTGAATCAAACATCCTGCATACATTCCTTTTTTTATTATTACCATCTCAGAGGCTCTGCACGGCCAAATAAACAGCAGACACACCATTGGCGTGTCTACCTGTCCACACTGTAATGAAGTGCAACCTTGCAACCTCTCTATAAAATGCACCTTGGGTCCCTTTATTGCCTGGAGGGAGTTAAAAGCATCCCGGTGTGTTGCTTTAAGAAGGAGTCTTGTTTTCGGATGGGGGGGCTGTGGAGCTGCTGGTAGCTATCCTTAACCCCAACTGACAGAGACGGGATAGGATGGGTGGGGTTCAGCCGAGGAGAGGCCAGGCCTGTAAGCAATTTTCCTCAACCTGTACTGTTTAAACAGAACTTGTGTGTCCACTCAGTCAAAATAAACACTGTGAAAGCAACAGAGAGGAGCTGCTTTCTTTCGATGCATTCTATAGTAGCATATGGAGCAATTTCATTACATTCTTTGTCCGAATAATTGCAGCACATTCAGATACAAAACCAAGCCGTAAACCAATCAGCATGCAACATATGGTTATTTGAAACACAACATGTACTAAATGGAGAACGGTTAATGTTTTAGCAAGATTGATTCTTATTCAAATCAGGCCCAATCATGAAAACCTTAAGCTCGGTTACTTCCTCTAATTCCAGACGAATGCCTTTTTTTTTTTTTTTTTTAAGCAGCGTGATGGAATTTAGCAGCATACGGTGTGGTTTGAGATACCAATATTATTCAAATGAGTACTACAGCCTGCTTGCGCTGATAACATATGGTGCTTCAGACAAGCACTGCCATATGGACCCATATGGTCGTCATTCCAGACATAATGACAACACAACCGAATTTAGGGTCATTTCTGAGTGTATTTGCTTCTGAAGGAGAGACGGGCTCTGAATTTGGATCTGTGTCACATCGTCTAGCCAATCTGTGACGGCTGGCAGCGAAAGCAAAGAAGATTGACTCAGGCTGATCAAAGCGACAGAACAATGACAAGCATGAGCCACAGAGGGGTGCAGTGCCATACAGTAGGGGGACGCTTGGCACGCACGGCGCTCCAAATAAGGCAAATAAACAACACAAGCGCTCATCAAATACACTTTGCATACACAATCAAGTACAATAGTGATAGGGGTTGATACCAAAATTCAATCAACTCCTGGACCCAAACATGACCAAATAAATACGGCCTTGATTGCACCATCATCTAGAAGTTGGAACCAATTGGACCCTGGCAGAGTCAAGTGCGCAATTTTCTCTCTCAAGCTATGTAATTGTGGGGCCGCTCCAAATCACCTTTCCACGAATGAGCAGTTCTCGGTGAGATGGAGAAAATAACACAATTTATAACCTGTCCAGTAATCACTGCTTTGCATATAGAGGAGGGATGGGCTGCATAAGCCTTTGGTTATGATGCTGGGGCTTAATGACTGTAAACCAGTGCCGGACAGATGAAGAACCTCTGGGATTTTTTGACATGGTTGTCAAAAACTTTCTCAAGTGTCACATTTTGAATAAATGTATGTTCGCTCATTGCAATGTGGGCACGGGAGGATGAAGATATATTCATTTACTTTTCAGTATTTTTCTCTCCTTCCCTTGCTCTCTCTCTCTCTCTCTCTCTCTCTCTCTTACCTCATTCCATGATGTTGGCAGCACTTCGGGCTTGAAACTCAATTTCTCAGCCATTGAATGGACAGCAATTGCACCGAGCTAACTCAATTGTGAAGATAGTGCAGCGAAGGTTCTTGAATAGATTGAGGCCTCGACTTTAATACAGCATCGCTCATGTCGCACACACACAAACACAATGGTATTCCATTTCATCCAAAGCACTTAAAAACAGGATGATTTAGAAAGCATAATCGTTATAGTCAAACAAATAAATGGCACAAATACATTTAACTGGCTTTGACCTACTGATGTGTATAAGAAACAGGAGTTTTCTATATAAAGCCTATACACTCTTTATTATTATTATTGTAGATTTTTTAAATTAACAAATTCCTTTCATGGAGAAACATCCAATAAAGACAAGCACAATGAATGACTAAATCCAACTGTATAATTACGCATTTCATTATGCACTCCACTGACATGACATTTGTAATGAATTTATAATGAATATTTTGACATGTGTAAAGACGGTGTTTCTCCCAAGGCAATATCTTTCCTGTATTGGAGACTGTTTGCTTACAGTGGATCTATAGCCACATTTCTAGTAAATGTATCATTCCTACCAGTCTCCAGCAAACTTCATTTAGATTTATTTTAAGACATCACCTGTATTTACACAGTATATATTATATTATATCATATCATATCATATATATGCAATGCAGAGCAAGGTGAAACACAGTAAAAGCACTTTTCATAGATCTTGGAAAAATGGCTGTATTGTGTGTAGAGTGGGTCGTCCTTTAACCACAAGGTTGGCGGCCCGATCCCGCTCCTACTGTCTGCATGTTAAAGTGTCCTTGAGTGAGACACTGAACCCCTAGTTGCTCCCCGAAGGCTTTAGCAGCTCACTGCTCCTAAGGACGGGTTAAGCAAAGGTCAAATTTCATATACCTGTATGTATATGACAAATCTAATAAAGTGGACTTTTTTGTAAACCACCCTTTAAGCACATTGAGCTGTCTCCACACACACCAAGTCAATGTGGGTTTTTTTTTCTCACCAGTTTCTGGGCAAAAGCATCAATCACATTATTAAACCGCAGGGTTCCTCTGGCCAGTGCAACTCACTGGATAAACAGGAGTAGCTAATGAGGGTGCACTAGTTACTGTAAGCCTTTAACTTATACAGGCCACAATTTTCAAACTGGGGTCTGCACATCCAGAAGTTGATTTATTCTGGATGTGCAGACCCCAGTTTGAAAATTGAACAGCTGGAAGCCCCTGGTACACCAGTCCAGTACGCCCAGTTCAACTAATGTGATTGCAGATGTGTACAAGATCGTCTGAAGGTAAAGTGCTGATTTCTATCCTTCCATGTGATGCCATTGTGCTACAGTATGCAGCGGCGTTTTCAAGCCAGGAGCCAGAAATGCTGCTAGAATTAAAAGTAGCCATCATTGTCATTTTAATAGAAATATATTTGGTCAGACATAAACGTCACTGTCATCGTAATTCAATATCACTATCAATTTTTTTTTAAAACAATTTTAATTTAATTTCTTCAAATTGGTGAAACAGCACCCCTCTAGTATGTGGTGGTGAGACATGATATAGCACCCCTACAGTAGAGCTAATGAGGCAATCACGTCGACATAACCAACTGAGGCAAAGAACGTATATATTGCCAAGAAGTGAAAGTCAATTGTTCGTTCCATTGAAACATCAGCACCCAGTCTCAAAGCTACGTTTCCGCTATTTTGGACCGAAAGCGACTACTGGTGCTCTGATTAGAAGCAATTAAGTATCAGCCAATCAGGTGTGGTCAGAGGGACATGCTGCTGAGAGACTGCAGAAAGACAAATTAAGCTGCTGCACTTCTGCCTCACAAACAAACACTATTTTACAGAAAGTTAGATAACTTTGTTTTACAGTAACAGTGCTCCTGTGCTTATGTATGTCAGCTTAGCTAAGAATATCTCGAGTTAAACTTCATGACACAGATATTGACCACTTTGCAGCCCTGAGGGACAAGAAAATGTGAGCCTCGTGAGTAGAAATGGACCCATTGGACATTGGATTTCACACTTTGTATTAGTTATTTTCAAGTTACCTTTTTTTATTATGAGTGAGATTTGTGATTGTAGCCTGAGCAGAAGGTATGGTGGTTGCTTGATATCAATTTCATCCTTGTTTTATCATTAATGAAGCTGTGCTCTATATGTTGAGTTTGCTTAAGATAAAGGCTATTATATATTCCAAGTATAGGCTACCACTAAGAGGGTGTATAAGTCATGCATTTGATATGTGCATTGCAATATTGCATGCTCCAGCTGTATTTTTGTATTTCACCACTAATTTGCAGTGTGTATTAAGTGTGTTACATGCTGTGTATTTCATGCTAAGAAGATGGGTAAGACAGCTATCTTTGATGTGCGCACTGATTGCTTTTAATGTGAACAACAACTTATCCTGTGGTTTACTCAGTGGTATATGCTTTTTTGTACTCCACCACCATGCAACAGTACTGCCAATGTAAATATATACATTTTGTAGAATGACACCAGCAGTGTTGCTCATTATATCTTGTTTTAATTAAGAAATATGGCTTCCTTACAAATTGTTCCTACTTCATGTCAATGCTATAATGAGTGCTTAGCAGACTTTTAGACTTAGGAAAGGAGGAAAGTGAAGTAGGCTCAGTTCTTTTCAAGTGTGACAGTGAATCAACATGTGCAAAACCTGTATGATGACACTGAAGCAGCTAAATGGAACACAGCCATCGTTAATTGTATTATTTACACGTGTTGTTTTCCTACTGTGACGTGTAATGTCTTCCACCAGAAAGCACTGACAAGTTCATCCTCTTTAAAATGTTAAATCCTCAAAAATGTTTGTTTATATTGTGTATTTATGTAAAAAACACAAACTTTTCACATAACTTTACACAAATACATAACATAAACAAACAAAGAAATATTCTCAAATATCGATAGTGGTAGCCTCAGTATACTATTTCAGTCAGGCTCTATAACATGCATACTGTGTCAGCAGCTCACACTCATTTTTATTAAAGCAATCTTTAAATGAGCATCAGGACAGTACCTAAATATATGGTTTAACCAGCCATAAGTATGCAGTAACGCAGTGAACTGTCACAACACACTCCAAGTCTGCGTTTTCTGTGTTTTTCTCACCAGTTTCTGGGCAAAAGTATCCATCACATTATTAAAATCAAGAGCTCCAACCAGATCATTGTCCACAGGATAATAGCAGAGATCCCTCTAGTGTGTGGTGAGACAGGATACAGTAAGCCAGGTGGAAGCCAGGTGAAGTTGACTTGCTTTGATTAGAAACTATTAAGTGCTAGCCAATCAGATGTGTTCACTGACAGTGAGACTGAAAAAGACAAGTTAACCTGCTGCACTTCTGCGTCACAAACAATGTTTTACAGAAAGTTATAGTTTTGCAGTAACGTTAACTGTTACTAACATGCTCCTCTGGTTTTCTTAGGACTATTTGGAGTTTCACTGGGAAATTTCATGATCTGGATATTGACCACTTCGCCTCCCTGAAGGACAAGAAAATGCAAGCCTCGTCCTCAACTACTGTGAGTAAAATTCACCCTCTCTCTTTATGTCTGTTGTCTTTAATACTTGTGGTTTCACTTGTGACTAAATGGCCCGCCGTGGCTGTAAAATTACAGTAGTTACTTTCTGCACAGTTGCTGATGTTATGGAGGTATTTTCATGCTTAAATGTACAAATGTGACGGGGCAGAGGGATTCCTGCTGAGACAACACAAACCTTTTTAAGATTACTCTAATATCTGTAGGGATTTCATTCCACTGTTTTTTCTGTAACTGAAAAAGCAGTTTGAGTAAAGTAAATTGTCGAGCAATGTTTTATATTTCCCGTCTCCCCTCGTTGATGATCCTGTTTGTCTGACTTCACTATGAGCTGTTTAAATAAAAAGTAAACAAACATAACCTAAACAACGAAATCTAAGTTGTATTTTTCGATAATATTGTACAAGTTATTTTTTTGTCCAGTGCTTTAAGAGCTGGTTTAAAGGCCAAAGCCTCGTCTAACAATACTGCAAATACATCACTTTAACCGTTGCATACTGCATACTACTCAGATATGCAGTATGTAGTGCAGTATTCAGTAGTATTTAGTAGGCGGTTTTTGAAAACAGCCCATGTCAATGCTACAATGAGTGCTTAACAGACATCTTGACTTTGGAAAGTAGGAAAAGCACAGGTGTCACTAATAACATTAATGATGGCTGGGTTCTTTTTAAGTGTGACAGTGAATTAACATGCAAATCCTGTATGAAGACACCGAAGCAGCTAAATGGAATTCAGCCATCGTTAATTTTATTATTTACACCTGTTGTTTTCCTACTGTGACATGTAATGTCTTCCATCAGAGAGCACTGACAAGTTCATCCACGTTGAATACTACGTACAATGTTAAATACTCAAAAATGTTTGTTTACATTAAAATAAATATTTTTCTCATAACTATACACCTAAATATATAACATAAACAAGCAGTAAAAATGTTTTATGTTTTTATACGCTCATACTGATGTTGGTAGACTCGGCATACAGTTGCGGTCGGGCTCTAACGTGTACTGTGTCAGCAGCTCACACTAATTTGATAAAGTGATCTTTAAATGAACATCAGGAGAGTACCTAAATATATGGTACGTCTATTTAAACCATAAGCATGTAGTAACACAGTGGGCTGTCTCAACACACACCGAGTTTATGTGTGGGTTTTTTTCTCACCAGTTTCTGGGCAAAAGCATCCATCACATTATTAAAATCCAGGGCTCTAACCAGATCATTGTCAACAGGATAGGAAGCAGAGACCCCTCTAGTGTGTGGTGAGAAAGGATCTAGTGCCCCTACCTAGAGGAAATCATGTCAACGCAACAGAGGGGAAGCCAGGTAAAGTTGAGAAGTTGACATGCTTTGATTAGAAACTATTAAGTGCTAGCCAATCAGATGTGTTCACTGACATGCTACTGGAGACTGTGGAAAAGACAAGTTAAGCTGCTGCACTTCTGCGTCACAAACAATGTTTTACAGAAAGTTATAGTTTTGCGGTAATGTTAACTGTTACTAACATGCTCCTGTGCTTTTTTTGGGACTATTTGGAGTGTCACTGGGAAATTTCATGACCTGGATATTGACCACTTCGCCTCCCTGAAGGACAAGAAAATGCAAGCTATGTCCTCAAATACTGTGAGTACAATTTACCCTCTCTCTTTAAGTCTGTTGTCTTTTAATACTTCTGGCTTAACTTGAGGCTAAATGGCCCGCCGTGGCTGTAACATTACAGTATTTACTTTCTGCACAGTTGCTGATGTTATGGAGGTTTTGATGCTTAAATGCACAGTGTCTGTGTGGACACTGAAGCTGTTGTGTTACTGTATGCTGTCCTCAACAGGTACATTATTTTTCAAGTTAACTTTTTTGCTATGAGTGTGATTTGTGATTGTAGCCTGAGCAGAAGGTCTGGTGGTTGCTTGATAGAATTTTCGTACTTGTTTTATTATGAATTAAGCTGTCCTCTCGGCCTATATGATGAATTAGCCGGCTTAGATAAAGAATACTGTATGTCCAACGTTTGGTATCTTTTTATATTCCAAGCTTACTACTAAGAGGGCGTGTAAGTCATGTATTTGATATGTGCATTGATGCTGATGTTATCTGTCAATATTGCATGTTCCAGCTGTAAGTACTCCACCACCATGCAACAGTACTACAAATCTAAACATAGCCTATTCATTTTGTAGAATGACACAAGCAGTGACATGTAATGTCGTCCACCAGAGAGCACTGACAAATTCATCAATTGTAAAATGTTAAATCCTCAAATGTTTGTTTATATTATGTATTTATTGAAAAAAAACTTCTAATTAATATTCACATAAATATATAACATAAACAATATAAAAACGGGAGATATTTTTTATACTCAAATATCGATATTGGTACGGCTCTTCCATGCGTACGGTCAGCAGCTCACACTAATTTTAAATAAAGCAATCTTTAAATGAGCATCATGAGAGTACCTAAATATCTACGCCGAATCCTCATACTCTGTCGTGAAAAGGTTCTCGAAAGCCCTTGAATATAAGATGATCTCCACTTCCTTTCTAAAATGCAACTACCAGGAAGATTTCTTTTTTCTTATATTCTGACCAGTGCAATAAATATGATATATTTTTTTAAATGATGAATGCTGTTCACAAATTCAGAATGAATCAGTGTTCATGTCTTTTTATATAAAAATATGTTTGTGTTTATTGTATGCCTCCTAGATTAACATCAGTAGTCTATTTGGGAGTGGAAAGATGCCTTAATGTTGGATTATTTCTGGTTCAAATAGAATTTATAAATTGGTGACAGTGAAAAATCATAAGGGGCAGAAAATCGGAGATGACAGGCCATAACTTAAACATTGCTTTTTGCTGTTGGAGCTTGTTACTCTCTCAAAGCGTGGGCTGAGGAGCACAGGCAACATATCAAACTTAATTACCTTTCAGGTTGCCTCATCAAGTCAGAGCTGCAATGAAGACAGATTGTTCCTGTTCCCACAGAACCTTTAAAGCCACAAACACCACACAGCTCTTACTCTAATCCTAGCATCCTTTCTGAATTATTCCCCCACTGCTATCATGGACCCTTAACAGGAAAATGTGCTTTATTGAATAGCATTTCATCTATGAGCCCCATTCCTCATCTTAATATACAGATGAGACCTGTAAGTCTTAAGGTAAAGCAGCACCACAAGGCTGCAATTTGGATTACATCTGAGGAATAACAACGTGTTTACCATGTACTTCCATGGTAATCTTTCAGTTTTATGTGGTAAGTGCCAGTTGCTTTCCTATTTTATTGGATATTACTTTTGTTTTATGGAGCAATTTTCACATCCTGCCCTTGATGATAGTGGCCTCAGTCTCTGATAGCGCCAGCAGAGCAGGCAGGCCTGCTGATGAACACACAGCACGACGGGGGTGATTATGGAGTGCTAAACTAATGATTGCCGATGAGAAGCTGTTCTCACCACAGAGCAAATTCATTTCTCTGTCACGAGGAGTTAATGGCTCCTTTTAAGGAGATGAAATCTGGTCACTAGGGAAAGCCATCCTGAAAGACTGCAGGTAGCTTATTCCATTTGTCTAAAGTTCATTTTCTGTTATACCAGCGCATAGGCAGTGTATTTTACGATACACACACACTGTACGTGTGCACGTCAGTCTGTAATTCTGATTTCAGATCCATCATCGGTACCTATATGGGAATTTATTGAACATGTCAGGTTAAAGTGGTAGACTGAAGGGACTATTAGGCATGTCACCTGTGAGCGATCATTGCGCTGCTCATGATTCCCCATGCCCTAGATGTTTGCTGCCATGTCTAAAGGTTGTACAAGAGGCCAAACAGACAGACGGGGGATGGGGTGACATGGAGCAGTCTTTATGAAGAGGGACCCAGTTCACCCAGTGCCCATGCATCAGGAGGTCCTTAACCTCCTGTTTGTAGCTTTCTATTATTAATGCAGCACTGAAGTTTGGACTCGCGTTACGATAGGAGCCCAGATCTGCCTCGGCCGATCTTAGGCGTGTAAACGGCAATGCTGGAGCACATTTGCTGTATGCAGCACTGGGTAAACATTTATGAATGATTTAAGAGTACAGGGTGAATCGGTAAAGCACTGCAGCTGCTTCGTGGAGCTCCCAGCTGTTCTCCGGACGCTTCAACTCTATTCTTCACAATGAAAACTCCATATTACTGAACACTTCAGTAAGCTCTGAGAGCCTCCTGTAGACCTCTTCCTCCTCCTCCTGCTGGAGCTGAATGAAGTGTCTTGTTATCCTCAAATATACCTGTATTATTTCTGCAACCTGGTGTTATATAATCTGCCAACATTGTGATACTGTGAAAATGTTTCACTATAACTGTGAAGTTATGTTAGGTGACGATGGCTGAGAGCGAGTTGATAATTATGGTGATGCAGTCACTACAGAGATCTCACTTGTTCTACATTTAGTCAAATGACTGATGCTCTTTAGCTGCGTGCCCAAGAGGGAATGTTCCAAAAACGGTTCTGCTCTTGTTTTAACGGCTGGAAGGCACATAGAAAGAGGTCTGGTAACTGGCTGATTGAGAGGCAATATAGTTCGGTTTCACACTCGACTAATTTGATCTGACTGTACAACATTCAGGAAAGAATTGCCTGGAGGAAAAGAAATCATGAACGGGTGCTAAAACAGTAGGACTCCATGCTCATATTTTCCTTCTCAAAAGTACATTAGCCAGTAAAAAACACATTTAAGTAGCCATCAACATTCTGATTTAAGAAGCAGTGTTGGTAGCATATCTAAAATATTGAATTTATTCAATCTCTAATAATTACTGTTAGTCTCAATAATGTTCTTACATTCTGAGTTTGATTTGATTGGTATGGTGCTATTTAAATCACATACACATTGGAAAAATAGTACTCATGGCTCAAGTGCCAGAGCTTTACTGAGGAGCTTAACAGTTTACAATATATACACATTTTCAGATGCATTATTCCCTGCTCTTTTTAAAATGTATATTTGATAGCTAACTTTGCTTAACAAATATTGCTTTAATATAAATGTTCAACCTCCGGGCTCAGATATGTGACATAAATTATAAATACTCAATATCAATAGCGATGCCAGAGAGCCATCTTGGCACATTCCTTTACATTGCATTCTATACATAATGGACAACTGTGTTTTTTGTGATACAATGGGTCTGTTTTGGTGAATATTTTGTATGATTTTTTAAAAAAAATCAGTAGATTGAATAAGATACTGGCAACTTTGTGTTGTTTGCAATTATTTAGGACAGAAAAACTGGCGATTTTCTCACACTTTCAATTTATTCAAATGACCAGTTTACTTTTGAATTCCAGGACGAATACAGCAGCAAAATGTATTTTAGCCACCTAACAGAAAAGCCCACCTAAAAAGATGGATATCTGTTTAAATGTACGCTGTATTTACAATATTTTCTGATGGGGTACTTAAGGTGAAACTTATCTATACGTTTTTTTATCAACTTAGTCTGGTGGCTTTGAAAAGAGAATAGATAAGTTTCAGGTTCAGTTCCCTATCAAAAAGGGCTGTCTGACGGCAAGGTAAAGCTGTGAAAATATTTTAATTAAAGCATATACTTAAATGATTTAGATTTTTTTTTTTTTGGTGAGCCTCTTTTAGGTGGCTAAAGTATGTTTTGCTGCTGCCCCAGTCCACAGCAGTACATTACTTTGCTCCATACGCCGTAATTCTCGATACTGCTGTCTTTCTCCAAACTGGATGCGTGCACACCATCATCTACTGTAGGTAATACAGTGACTATGGATAAGTATCTCATACAACCCCACTTTAAAACACCCAAACTATACATTTAACAGCTAAAGATACTAGCTTTGAATTACACCCCTAATGAGAATTCACAAGTTTGAATAGACATATAACACAAAACGTTAAAAATGCAGATGTATCCTAGGAATTACATGACACTGCCTGAATTATCTGTTCAAAAACGTGCGGCTTTATCAAAAATTCCTATTCATCTGGTTCACTCAATTCACTGGGTGCGATGCCAAGACTGTGCTCTTACACATACAGTATACTTGTGATCTGCTGTCATCGTGTTCATCCGACTGACAGATGGTTGATGCACCTCACACAGCTCTCTTTACACTTAACTGACGGTGCCAGACATGAAATCAATATATTATGAAATCAAGTATTTTGTGAAGGCACCATTTTGGTTGAATCCAGATGTTGCCATCCTGTGCTGATGTCATGCTGTTGCAGGTCCGTCTTACTGAAATAATTACAACAATTCTTCATTTGTTAGACAGGGCGACTCTTCATCATCGTCACTTTGTCACATTCAGTCGTGATGTTTATCGAGACCACAGATGGGTTGTTTGTCAAACACTGAATGCTTTGATAAATGACTATGCCCGTGCATGGTGCAGGACTGCAAGAATAAGCCTGTACATCTCCTTGAAGTCAGGGAGATAGTAGTGGAACATTTTCATGGTGTTGGGTGATGACGTGTAGTAGGCATGGGACAATACAAAATATGTCACAATTATCCTGACCAAAATAATTGCAATTCTTGATATTATCCCGATAATCATCAAATATGCTTAAAACTCTTAGAATGGCACTAAAACATACTGGAATCATTTTACCTTACATTTTGTTAGGAAACTAATTGTTTATTGCATCACAGATATGACACACCTTTTTTTTTTTGTGGAAAAACAAAAAATCAAACCATCTTAAATAAGGTAATCATAAATCATAAGGGCCCCCTTCATAATTAAATAAATAATAATAATAAATAATTAAATAAATAAATAAATAATTTAATTAATTAATAAATAAATAAAATAGCAACATTGTTTGAGTCTGTTTTTTCTTCATGATAATTCCTTTTTTATAATCAGGATCTATTTTTCACTTCTGTGCCATCATAGCGAGCTACACCGCTTTCTCAAGTCACTTGTGACGATATTCACGATCTTCCCGATTAAAGGTTATTCACCACGATCAACTTATTGTTTTTTTTACATGATAAAATCCTTAATTGTCCCATCCCTAACGTGTAGTCTAAAATGGGTGGTTTGGCATAAAATATGACTTGCAATTAGGACTATGGTGTAGGGCCGGGTATTGGCAAGAATCTGGCGCTACAATACGTATCATGATACACAGGTTACTATTGTGATATGTTGCTATAATGTAAGCCAGGTGATATATTGTGGGTTCTTTTTAAATCTAATTTTAGGAAAACTATCATAGTATAAAGAACACACCGCCATATGCATAAAATCTGATTTAAAAAGTGTACTTTTTTTTTTACGCAACCAGAACCATGTGATTTTGCGTTTGCATTTATGTCAGTCGCTGTAACTTCCAACATCCTAGAACTACTTTGAGAGGGCACATACACTTTCCTACATTACATTACATTTTCTTACACCCCCAGAATGATAAGAGTTTACTCATGTGGTAAAGACTCCATCCATTCTATATGACTGTTTGTTTGTACCCAGAATTACCTAGAAACAACAGCTGCAATGCCACTTATGTTAAATACCTCCCTACCCAAATAAATGGAAACCAGTTAGACTAACCATTGCAGCTCCGACGGCTTTGTAGTATTCAATCTTTCAACATTGGCCGCTACTTCACCTAATTCATTTCTTTGATCAGAAAGGCAATGTGATGACTTACTGTAAATCTACTGTGGTTGTTACTGTAAAAGTGGCATTGATGCACATGCAGGTTTCTTATTAAATACAGGCCTACTACTTTCTACTGTGGTGACACAACCATTTACATTGTGCTTTCCAAACATCTGGGTGTAGTGTGCAGAGAAAATAAACCATGGTTGCTCGGTAGTTTGCAGTGCATGCAGCTGCAGCTCTGCATCAATCACCATTGTCCATCTCTCAATGAGCAAGATTCAAGCAAAAAAGGAAATTATGCAGATACACGAGAGCAAAAGGGAGGAAAAAATGTTTCTGTGAATTTCAGCATGACATTGTTAAATTGGATCTCTGTTGTGGACAGAAATCACTTTCAGAACATTACTTGCCTTCATAACGCTTGAAATAAAAGGATTTTCAAACGGCTTGTGACCAAATACCAATCAGAGTGCCTACGCACAACCTCAACAGAGAAAATAACATTAACTATTAGTGGCACAAGTCATTAAACGAGACCGTTAACCCGTCTCGTAATATTCCCCCATCTCCACTAAAAGTTTACATACAAGCTATGTCACAGACGTGATATTAGTAGAGGGCAGTAATGTGGTATATGACTGTAATATTTTGATAAAAAGTGTTCCAATACAACTGTATTTCATCACTGTGTTTGTTTTTATTGCTACCTCCAGAAATACTGCTGTTGCTTTGCCACTTATGAGATGAACCTTTCCACAGTTTGGCTCACAGCTCGCTCTCATATTTCCTTTTTATCACAACCACAGCTTATGACCTCAGCTCTGATTTGCGCTTCAGGGGGTCTTTAAAGAACCCTCAGTAAGCATTTCTCTGTGTCAGACTGCCTGTGTCCATCTGTGTTAATATAGCAGAGAAACTATTTTTATGGTAGAGCGATATTTTACAGTGCTTCTCCAAAGCAAGAGAGCAGTGTGAAAATGCAATAAACAACAAATCTCTTAATTACAAGGATGTTTTGGTTCACACTGGAGCAGAGCAATAGTGATAACTAAAATAATATCACAGGACAAAATTATGCTTTTGTTTTGTGGTGTTTTTTCATATTTCATTTTGGCAACATCTTTATTGCTTAGTGGTCAATAACTTGTTTTTGTGCACTCAAAACTCGAACTTGAATAGATAAAGTGTGCCAGACATGCTAGCCCAGTTACTGTATTCAGTACTGAACTACAGTAACTGGACTGTAGTTACTGTAGTTCATTTTCACATAGCTTTGATTACAGCACTGTGCAGCATCACCTATTGGTGAACAGTGTCGCAGATTTAATTTATTCACGTTTCTCTTGTTTTATTTACGTCATTTGCAATGCGTTTCATACGTTTTTGTTCTTCTGCTAACTTCTGAGATTAATTAGTTTGAGACTGGTTTTGTTGTGGATAGTTTGGTGCTAATTGTGCACGTTTAAGTCGGGTTAACCGCAGATGATCTGTGAGTAATTGTGGTTTGAGACTGCAGATGGAGCACGTACCGTACCTGCTGTTAGTGTAAGAGTTGGAGTTAATCAGTTGAAAAGCTCTGATACATGCATGCTGTTTAGGATGATTACTCTGCCTTGTTGTTGTTGTTATTATTATTGATATTGGAGTACAACATTTTTCGCTGTGCAATGTGTCTTGTGATCAAAAAAGTAAAAGAAAGGAAGGGAGTTGTGACTTTGGAGAGATAATACATAGGTGTGCCCCCACCAATTGTGTGATGAAAATATCACAGAAATCAGTTGGGCTGTTGGTCTGGTCCAAGCAGGCGGGCCGTGGACGGTACAAAACTTTAGATAACTTGAGTTTCTCCCTCTTCTATGTTTGCTCTGTCTTGATCACACATTTGTGCGCACTCTTCCTCTGTCTCTCATGCTCACTTTCTCTACGTCTTCATTATTGCCTTTTTTATTAGATTAAGTAGTACAAGATGTTCTTGAATGTTGTTTGAACCTCCGTAACATCAAACTAAATAGGAGGAGGGTCAGATGACAAGTGTTTATTTACATCAACTGCAGATGTGGGTTTAACCCACTTCTCTGAAAGTAGGAATTCACCGTTCCAACGTTTTCGCTCCCGATACTGATTCCCATCCCTGGGTATCTGCAGATACCAATTACCGATCCTATACCGGTGCTCCCTTTTAACTAAATCGTTTTGAACCAGGACCTCCTGTATTTGTAACTCATAAAAAATAAAGTGTGCCAAGTTTAGCAGGTTACAGCCGTTATTTCAATGTGCCAAATACTATAATAAACATTGCATATCATCTGCCTCTGAATTATTTTTACTTTGTATACTGAGCGTCTTTGACATAACAAATATTTTCAGATTAATTTATTACATATTATCTAATTTAACAACAAAACACAAACTAACACAAATTTTTTTTTAATTGAGACATGCAATTTTTTTGTAAGGTAACACAAGGCCAGAGATTGTTGTGGCCCTAACACTGAGTTGGTGCCCCACTATGACTGAATGATTGTAACTAACAGCAGAAACAATGAATTTCATATTAACAATAAAACTGTATTTAATGTGGATTGTTGACATTATGGCAGATACCCAGTCCACTTAATCGGTTCAGTGTCAACGGAGATGGTGATCGAGCAGATCAGATCAGTGCATCCCTATGTGAATTGGGTACGGTGTTTCTGTCTAGGGTGCATTTCTACAGAATGAAGGTAATTATGAGCTCTGGAGAAAAGTAGATCTTGAAATTGAAGTGTACTTTATAAATCATTAGGTGTAGAAAGACTTCCAAAGTTATAATGGCCTTCATGTATCTGAAATGTTTGATATTCTGATCAGATACTTTCTATACGAACCCTTTGTACTTGCAATCCATAATTCATATCTTCCATACTGTACTATATGTTCTGAGAGGACTGTCCACACTCGTTAGAGTAAAAAGCACCTCTCCTCTCAAATCGTGAAGAGTCAACTGATGCTCAGATCCCAAAACAGAGGAACAAGATATGATATATAATTTAAGAGTATCGATCACTTTTATCAAATCGATGAGATGGCAGTAAAAAAAAACAGCTGCTCGTATGAAAGTCACGCTCGGCTCACGGCCCTTTCTGTTTGAAGTGTTTCAGCCTTTCAAGAGAACATAAGCAGATCAAAGAGCTGCTAAGATGGAGGGGGAGGTATGTGTGGATGAATGGAGGAATTCCTCCAAAAGGGAATGGCCTCAGTCCATATCACAGTGCCAGAGGGGAGATGTGTAGAAGCTCACTGTACTTACTCCTCATTTTACAGTCCCCTCTGATATGTGTGCAAACATATTTGCTTAATGGCCCTGTGACAGGCCTTTTTGTTGTCACCCAAATTTGAAATTTGAGTCTCAGTAAGGATGTGATGGTTAGGAAATTTTTCCACAGGTTAATAAACTCGTGACAGCACCAGTGTTACCGATTACACCGGACATTTTACAAGAAAAGATGACGGTCAATATATGTTGCGCGCTTACTTTGATCATTAACGTCGGGTCGCTGTGTGTTTGGCCTCTCCGGTCAGCTTTCGCTGTGGTGCCGCAAGTTTCCACCCTGCACCGGCTGTGACCGCTCCGTCCTCCACACGGCGATGGCCTCATTAACGTCATGGTTTTCTTATAGCATTGGGTTTTAATCTGAAATAATGCCAAATAGGCGCTTTTGCTTTTTGCTTTACATTGTCTTTTCTGTCAACCCTCTTTCGTCCCATATGTGTGAAATATGACGACCTGCTACTCCGACTCCGTATGGAGCAGATGCATTCACTGTTGGTAACGTGTTGATAACATGCCACTGATACGCCAAACTGAACAAAATGGGTTTTATTTCTGTAAAAAAAGAAGAAAAAAAAGAAAAGCAAAACGACGGTGGGGGCACACACCGTAATGTAATCGGTGTGTGCCCGACCACCTTGTAACACCGACTACCACAACAAGTCACAGCTGTAGTTACAAAACCATTGCTGTACCTGCTGTTACCAAAACTACCTTCCTTGTAAAACCAACCAAGATGTCTATAGGCCTCTAGGGCAGCCTTAACTGACTGGCTAAAGCACATTTTACCACCTCAATAGATGGGATAGTCTCTGTGGATTGAACCCTATGGCTTTGGTTGATCCCCGGCATATATGAATCTATACAAGGCATAAATATCCTGTTTAGGCTTTTCTTAAGTAGCCTGTAAAGTTTGCATTTGCACTACTAACAAAGTGGTAGTAACTGGACGTTTCAACCATTTATCTATTACTTTAAGCTTTTTGTTGGCTAAGTAGTTTTCGTGCACTTTCAATGACTTGCTGTTCAGGTGTTACAACTGACTAGGGATGTCACAAGAACCGATACTTTGGTACCAAGTCAATGCCAAAATTCTGAAAACATGACGGTACAAATTTTTTAACAGTACTGCAGATATCAGGGCTCGAGAGTAACAACGTCCTGTCGTCACAGGGACAATAGATGATTTCCCTGATAATGCTACACTGTGAACAACAAATCCATGGTGAAATCTAATAACGTTAGCGGGTAGCAGTCGGTGGGCAGCACACTCCTAAATAACAGAGTTAACAGCTAATGTTAACAAAGGTTGCATTGAGTGACAATATGACAATTTCTTCAATCACCACCTTGTCACAGTGTACTATTCTAGTTCTGATATGAGATATATAAACAAAACAAGAAAATAAATGGTTTGCTGTCTATTATCTCCTCTAGTATGTTAGTGTGAATGCTGCTTCATTCTTGTAGGCTGAATGTCTCATTCCTCAGCCTTACAGTACATTCATCTGCTTTGATTGATTATATAATTAATAAGGTTTCAAATATAAATGTTGTATTTAACACCATATTCCACTGGTCCAGACATTTACCGTTACACATACCATTTTTAATGTGGTTTATTCTCTATTTTCATGGGAACAGAGGCTGTATCTGAGATTCAGTTACACAAGAATTATCACACACTTTTATTTTTCTAATATAATCAAGCACCCATTTTTATAAGAGACAGTAATAATTTATTTCTCCCCCTAATAGCCTATACATCACTGGCAGGGTGTATATTTCATTTTCGTGAAGCATGAAGCTGAATAGAAATCTTAATGATTTGCCCTTGCTAGCATAATTTTAATTATGGATTTTCCTCTACATGATCGATTTAGAGAGAGCCTTAGTAATACAAGTTGTACATTCTACTGTATTAAATATTTGATATCCATTAAATTTTTATGATTAATGTTCTGGAAAGAATCAGTTTCTCTAAGCTGCTTTATTGCAGACTAAATTAGGGGTTTTACTCCCTTAGCAAAAGATATAGCCATATATTGCACCAAAGCTTTGCCTGTCATGAGAAAAGGAGCAATTTGATATTGATTATGAGGGGATTTTAGATTGAGAGAAACAGCCCTCAAAAGGAAGACTTTAAAGATGGTCTATATTTCATATGGTAGAGAATTATATCTCACAATACAGTATGTCATTGTTCTGTTCCTTTAGTATCTTGTGCAATTGCTTTAGGTATTGGTGTTTAGTTTTAATTTGAGTATCACAGACTTTGTGTGCTGAGCTCACACATGCTGGCAAGAAGTTCTAAATCCTGTAATCAATCTGAACAGATTTGTACATAAATAGCAATCATACAACCAGGACATGTTGGCTTTTTTTTTTTTTGCTGCATTTACAAATGTGTGCCTGGTACAACCCTTTCAAAATACATCAAGTTTATCTGAGATTTGAATTGTCCTCACTTTTTGTATAAGGACATATAAATTATATAATTGTTGCTATTGTCTAAGCTTCAGGACTCTGGGTGGGTGATGCTGTCATGCTGCACTACAGACTGGAGCATGTCAAAGCCCTGCAACATTGATACAAGATGTTTTTTAAACAAGCCTACATAGCATTTGTTTATATGCCCTTCAGGGTTAAAACGGTATACCGGTATCAAGGTATACCGTGGTATGAAAGTACACTGTTATCTACAGTATTGAAACAAACTGAGTGAGTGTGTGAGCTAAAGATACAGACAGGAACAGCCTGGCTGCGCTGTCGCACACCTACAGTATGTTAATTGTTAATAATCATAGGACATTATTTTAAAAGCTCACAGCTGATATTGTTTTTAATTTACTTGTTAATTACATGCTGAAGTGCTGCTAACATTTAAACTAACATGCTTCAGTCATGTAACATATTATAGCTGCATGCAGTGTTTTTTTATCAGGTTTATAATTCTGTTAATTGTAGTTCTGTTCTCATTCCTTTATATTAAGGTACTACTAATAATAATAATTGTGTAATACCGTGAAACCATGATATTTTCTGAGACGATTATCGTACCGTAAAGTCTCATACCGTTACAGCCCTAGTGCCTTAGCAATTTAAAACGCCCATCTCCTTTTAACATTCAACATTTGGGAGGACCCATCGTGCTGTTAAGTTTGTATTCAACTAGGCCAACTAGTGTCCTCTTGGAAAGTGGAGGCTAATTAGTCTGGTTTGCTTACATTACCACTGATTCCCACTAGACTTAACTTTTTGTCATCAACAGCTCCCACACACTCCTTGATGTGTCTGATGCATTATAGAAAGAACAGGGTAAAGCTAGCGTTGGCTGTCTTTTTCATTGGTCAGATTGGGGTGATGGCAAAGGCTGTCAAAATGTGCAACAATTAGTAGTAGTAGTGGTAGTGGTAGTAGTAGTAGTAGTAGTAGTAGTAGACTCGGTGATTTGAATTACGGCACAATGAAACATAGGGAGTGCACAAATCACAGATGGGACTAAGCAACAGCTCACCACGTTGCCCTCCCAGCTGGTTGACAGCCCGTGCGGCTGCTAGAATTTAAGTGATATAATAAACTATTTTTAGTGCCCACCCACACAGATATTGGACGGATCAAATTACTAGTACCGACATTGTAAGCTGGGACCAAAAATCCATGACCCCCCCCCCACCACCCCATGGGGCCCCCCATTTTTGGGAGCACAATCGCAGCAGAAAAACTAATAGATCTTAGGTATCCTTTTTGCAATTACAATTTAGACCAGATACTGCAAGTACACAAGTCAAAACACCAATGATGGCTGTTGAGGAGGCCAGGTTTTTATGATCCGGAAAAACTCAAAATGTACTTCATTTTGTTTTGTCTTTTTTAGATTAGATAACCATTGACGTAAAACTAAGAAAATAGAAAAGCCTTTTGTTTAATTACTTCTGCATACTGTTCTTCCATGAAATCTGTTTCTTTACCAAATCATAATCATCACAACATGGTGTACAACTCAGTAAGCCTTTCCATCAATAGTATGGGATGCTCTCAAGGGAGTATGTTATCCTTTTCTTATGCTATTCACTATATATATGACAAATGTTTAAGCATCACCAGAGAGATAATGATGTTATAAAACAAGCTAGAATCACCCCAGCCTCCAAAATCATATTTCATCCACAGAGCACTGGGTACAGTGTCGCATATAGTCCAATCTTTAACCATGTATCCAGATTGTGTATCTGATCAGGGAGGGACCGCAGCGCCTTCCTATCTCTGAACATGAGGTGTTGGAGGGCAACGCTGTGCAAGAGGAGATATGGGAAGAGGCAACAACGGGAGAATAATGAGCCACCAAACCCTGACGCCTGAGTTTTGTAAATCCTAATGATTCTGGCTCCAATTCAAAGGAGAGAGGCCCACTTGAAGCCAACTTTTCATTTCCCACTATAGAATGGTGTGAATCTCATCTCCTAAAATAATTACAGGTATCACACTCTGATCTCTTTACACACCTTCTCTGTCGATCAGAAAGCACCTATGAGGAG